>NW_022170738.1:28102411-28111179 GCF_008802855.1 Photinus pyralis | reverse complement strand
TTTCAAAATTTGGTTTTGCGCATGCACAGTGCCAACTTTTTTATTTATGGAAGAATTTAAATGAAATGTGATACATAGGCACTTGGAATAAAGGAAAAATCTAACGCCAGTTTCAAAATTTGGTTTTGCGCATGCGCAGTGTCAACTTTTTTATTTATGGAAGCATTTAAATGAAATTTGATACTTTGGCGCTTGGAACAAAGGAAAATCTAACATTAGTTTCAAAATTTAGGTTTGCGCATGCGCAGTTCCAACTTTCTTATTTAGAAAAGCATGAAATGAAATTCTTCTCACAAACTGAAATTGAAGTAGCACGTCAAAAATGGATTGCCCATGTGCAACGCTATCTTTCATATTTGTGGCCGGATTTTTATGATTTTAATAGAAGTTGCATCTTACAATAATGGGAAATGAATGCAAGTGGAAATGCGCTTTATGTAAATCGTTTACGATTACTTTTTAACTTGTTGTCAATTATGATCGTTTTTTGATTGTGAATGGCATGTGACTTTATGTAATGCTGCTGTACCCCAAGTTGAGGAATTTGAATCTACATTACGTGTTTTGACAAATGTCTACATTCGTTTCATTGTTTTATGAACAGTTGTCAGTAATGTCGTTTTTTGCTTGTTTAATATCAAATAGGTAAACATAATAAATAATGTATTTACTTTATTACTTCCATACCTTGACACAAACAAAGAATTATTTTAAAAGGGCCCTCCATAATGTGTAAATTGTTTTGTGGGGTTTGGTAAACCCCATACCGCACTACTGGTGTTCTAATCAGTCACCGCACTACCGTAGGGTTAAGAAAAACTCACTGTAAATAGGATCTTTATACAAACCTTTTCTTGTATCTGTGTGTCAATGTAATATTTAAAACATGTTTAACTTTTTTATTCAATCGTAGATTAGCAAATTACTGTAGTCATTTAAAAAAGATATACAAGGCGCTTTAGAATACCCGGGTGAAAAACTGTTCCCCTACTTGCAAAAAACTGGTATAAAGTAGGATTGTCTGTAAAACCTAAAAATTTTAAAATACACAGATTGTACTTAAATAAAATAAAAAAAGCAAAAACCAATGATCACTGTAACACCTAAATAGACGTTGTGATATTAATGTCGGTTTAAGTCGATTAAAATTTAATAAACTTACTTCTAAAGGCATAACATATTTATACAGGTTTTACGATATATAGCAATAATGAAAAACATCGTGGTTCCCAAATCTTTTACAAAATATTTGGAAAATTATTTATACTCCCAAATAGAGATAGATCGAAGAATATATTAGGATACTTCAATGTCTTTCTCCATAAGAAAGGATGAAATGAGTTGAATTTTTCGAATGGGCTTCAGTGGGTGACGTCTGACAACGTTTGTCTTGGTTGGTCGGCTATCTATATTTTAGGATATTAGGGTACTTTTTATATTGGCAATCTCGGAAGTTTATCGATTTCCACCTTTGAAATTAGTCAGAGGATTGAAAAAATGGTGTAGTGCGTAAGCTAGGTACCTACTTTACATTATGCGAGGACTTCTGTGATGTGAATGGCATTTAATTAAAATGTAATCAAATTCATTTTAGGGGTAGAAATGGATAAAATTCGGCAAATTTCCAAGATAAGAATCCTCTCTTTCAACTCCCTATGTTACCTTTTATTTTTATGAAAATTACAAAGCCTATAGCGCTGTTATTTATTGATTATTAACGTACTTCATTTTGTGATATCTAAATGGTTATAAAGAAGCATTTTTGAATCGTTACAAATATCACATCAAAATTACAAATGACAGATGACCTACTGCTACCCAGATCACATTGAATATTTCTGTAATATACCAAGACCCATAACTAGAATGAAGCAGTCGGGGTGGCAAGTACTTTTCTAGGTGGGGATTAAAGTTTGCAAAAGACTTATACATCGAACAACTCTTAAGTGCATATAAGTATATATGCCTCACTTAAAAGTCTCATTTTATAATAAATAAATAAATAAATAATTAAATAAATAAAAGAAACGAATGGATATGTGGATGCAATAAGAAAATTGTTCTCTTCTGTTTCTTGTGTGCACTTTTCAGCGGAGGTTCACAAATTGACGTTCAAAATTCAAAATTCCGCCATTTATGAATTGAATTGCATGAAATTGAAATGGGGTATATACACTGTGTCCAAGATAAGGATGTCCATCATGGGAATCTCCGAAACCATAAAAGATTATGAAAAAGTTACGCAATTAAAGAGTCGGGCGTCGTCCACGGGTGCACCACCCTGTTGAAACGAACAGTTTTCAACTTTGTTTGTGTGTGTACTGTACGTCGTTGTATTTGTAATAAAAAATGCTACTCAATACCAGTGTGTACTTTTTTACGGACCATATGAAAAAAATTTGATGATGATTTCTCTTATACGAAACATTGTATTGAAAATCTCTCAGCGCTGTCTTATAGAGTTCAAGACGTGGAAACAAGAATGTGTTTTTTGTTATTTTGTATCGGTTCAAATATCATCAGAAAAAAATAAAAACGAAATCGACCAACTGCGGTTTTTTGGCACATCTTCGGAAGTAATTTTTCTCGAATTTGACCATCGTCGCATCTTTTATGGTTTTGGATATCCCCATCATATATGGTGCCGGCTATGCCTATTTTGAATTCCGTGCAGTTCGGTTCACAACTAATGAAGATGTCAAAAGGGCCTTGTTTATTTTTTTTGGCTCGTATGGTCAATTCACGACGCCGGTCTACGAATTTGTTAACTTTGTTAACTAATTTCTATCTGGGGAAACTTCGGAAAAAAAAATGTGCCAGATTTGGGTTTGCTTCAATGGACAAAAAGTCAATGAAAAGACCATATTACATAAAGTTTATATTAACAAATAAAAAAACGTACCTACGTAACTTGTGGTTTCCATATTACAAAATAATCACAAAGTTGGTTATGCAAAATGAAGCTCTAAGCCTTTATACGTCCTGATCCATTCTGATTCGTTTGATTGTAACAAGGTTTTCGAATTCTGTCTAGTTTTCGTTTGAGAATTAAGCAACGGCGTCTTCAAAATCATCTTCACATTCGGGAATAGTTGCCGGAACACTAATTTGATTGCTAATCGAACTGCATAACTGTCCAGGTACATTGCCGATGTTCGAGGTACTTAAAATTTGCTCCAACGTCATTAATTTCATTTGAAAGTAGCGTTTCTCTTCGGTCAAGCACGCCAAGTCTTTTTCCTGCTCCGCTATTACTTGCCGTAGATCGGACATTACATTCAAATCTTCTTGTCTGGATTCTCTTCTTTCATATCTTGATCTTATCTCTTCAAATCTGAGAAAAAATCAGAGTTGCATAATTCAGATAGTTTGTAATCTCCTTATGAGTTATAATATCTTATTCCTCGTACACAAACTTTCAAAATGTCAATTTTGAACAAAATAAACTGTTTTGAGAGTACTTACAGTTTAGTAACGCATTGGCATTTCCGTTCCAAATGATCAATCTTTGCCTTCAGATCCTTTTCTGTATTCTGAAATGTAGCTTTCTGTTCTTCTAGTTCTTGTGTGTGTTTATTTTGCAACTTTGTGATTTCTTCGTGCAGTCCTCTTTAAAAGGAGAAAGGAAAAGTAAAAAATAGGTGAAAGGATAACTAGCTAATTTTTTGCATTATCTAATCTAATTTTAACTAAAATTTCGTAGTGAAAAAGAATAAAAAAAATATAAAATTAAAACAATCCATTTCAAAATCATGCAAATGATAGTTTTTTAATCGTGCATTAAAAATGATAAAGAAGTCAGTATTGCTATTATGAATAGGAACCAGGAGTCGGAAAGGAACCAAGTCAGTGAAGGGTGAACCAGTGAAAGGAAAACGAAATTGTTTACTAGTCCGTTAGTACATCTACATAATGAAAAAGTTGTATTAGTGATGTGATGATAAGAAACATAGTAATAATGATAAGTTTGGTTACACACTGCGGTAAAAGAAACAGTACCCACACAGGTTGTTTACGTGACATTTGTGGTTATAAGTTATTCAAAAAAATAATAAATGGTATTTTTAATTGGCTGTATCTCAGTTAACTTTGAGAATTGACCACATCTTTTGAAGAACTTTCTGCTTAAAATGAAACATGAAACACCCTGTACATTTAGTAAAATATAAATAAATAAATTTGGTGGAATTGCAAAGTCTGTAAGTAGTTGGTGGAATTAGCGGTCGTTTTTTTCTATAAGTCAGTGAACTGTATACAGTCTATTTCAAATTAACTACTATTGCTAACTTACTTAGTTGGAGAGATTAAATTGTGAGGTTTTGTCTACTGCATCCAAATGTGGAATTAAAAAAAAAGCAAAACAACATCGCATTTTTCAGATAATAAAAAAATGTTACTTTTTATATAATAAATTGGTCTCGGCGAGATTCTGGGGGGGGGGGGGGGGGGAATATGGGGGAATAATCCGGGAAAGAATGCGGCTCTTTGATAGCGGAAGCATCCATTTTGCAGTTGCAAAGAAAAAGTGAAAAAAATATTTGTTTTGAATAACGGGTTTGTTTACCGTGCAGGTAGAAGTGAACAGAGATTTGTGTATTGTGCTCCAGGTTAGGAAGAGTGATGACGTCAGTTTACGGGGAAAAAATTCCATCCGAGAACTTCACCGGTTGGATAAATTAATACATAGAAGCGAGTTAGTTGAATGTGTCAGTTTATTACACTAGAAGCAAGGATGAAATCGGTTGAAATAGTAGGAGAACTGGTGACAAGTTCCGATAATCTTATACGGAGTGAACACCTCAGCGCTAACAAAGAGCAACAGACAAACAATGAGGATGGCGGAACGGAAGGCATTAAGGATACTGATGGAATACAGCGACCTCACAAGAAAGCAGATAAGGGAATAACTAGGAGGAAAAATGATCACCATCAGGAGACTGAAGATGAGGCAGCTGAGATATTGGGGGCATATAAAAAGGAAGTACAAAGACCATATCCAGTATACTGCGGTGCGGTGGCGGTCTCAGGATTTCCATAGAGAGATGGGAAGAGTGGAGCAGAGATAAACACAAAATGAAGAAAGAAAGCAGACGAGTACTGGAGGTGGAGGAAGAATCAGACGAAAGTACAAGCGGTCAAGAGGAGGAGGAGGAGGAAGAGACAGAAAATGAGGCAGGAAGAGGACAACAAGAAAGATGGAAATTAGATCAAAGGATGGAGACATCGGAAACGAATGTAACGAAGGGGGAGAGGCTATCACCAGGAAGCAGAGTTCCCTCAAATGCAGATATGCTAGTGGCGAAGCTGTGGTCGTACTCTATTTGATTTTCCCGAAATATTGTTGATGTAAGGAGGGCTGACCGAGCTTGTTTCATATGTAGGAGGACATTCTTTTTACGAGGTTCAGTGATATTCATTTATTTATGTAAAAAATTAAGTGCTATATATCTTTAAGATTGAAAAATTATCAAGAGAAAATGGATCTGTGTTTTCTTAAAGATATCAACCTCTGGGCAATTTTGAAGCCGTTTGTATTGCATGCCTTTTTTTTTAAATTTATGCATCTATCAAAATTGCATTTCATAGAAAAAATCATTTAACGTTAGTTCGTTCAAAATTCAAGCTAGAAAATCTCCAAACTCATAGGATTATTTATAAGATAATTTGGCTATAAAAAATTGTGCCCTATATTGTTGTTATGTAGGGCATTAAGGACAGTGCCCACGCACTAGTTATTCGGAAATTTATAGCGAAAACTAGAATTAGGAAATGAGAGAAATGTAAATTGAAACCATTTTACTATTTCATTTTTTTCATCAAAATAAAAATGAGAAAAAATGCGATACCGTAAAATTTATGTCAAGAGCTAGCCCGGAGTTATTTTGCGAAACATATTTTCAAGTTCATTTAGGAAGTAAATATTTTATCAAAAAAGGAATTGTCAATCCTCATTGTGAACCTGTTACCTAATCACCCGCTACCATGGGGCTTCAAAGAAAAGTGCCATTGTAAGGTGCGCCCGAAAAAATTTCCCATGGAAGATTCGTCCTCGTCCGATTCGCCCCCGGAAAGTTCGTCCTCTTCGCGGGCAAAACATTTATGGCGGGGATTACTTTGCTCCATGAAAACTCCGGACACTCCCCAAGAAAATTACCCCCCTCCTTCTCGCCGAAGTACTTGATCTTAGAAGATTCGTCCTATGAAAATAGGCTTAGGTTTTCCTGCAGTTTTCCTAATTCGTCAGGTAAATACCGGAGTAGTATAGAACAACTTAAGGTATTCTGCAGAGACACCTCTAAAAAGCATCATGCGGGTCACTCTGTAATTGGACGCAAGCCTGTTGAGGGCCCAGGACAAGGGGGGGTAATAAATAAATAAAATAAAAAAATGGCCACAATATCTTCGTTCGCAAGGAAAATTCCCCTTCACGATACCGTGCTACACTTCCGAAAAGTAACTACCGCCAAAGACCACCAAAATGACTCTTGCTACGACCGGTGTCACGTGAGCTCTCGTAAGAACTATACTGCAGCTACATAGAATTATCCATCCCGTATCCTTGGTCCCAAATAGGGGTGAAAATGAATTAGTAATGCGTTTTTCAAGGATTACAAAAATTTGTAGAAGACTTTAAAAATAATAAATGTTCATGTTGAGACTTGATTGGATCTAGCCCCCAAACGAAGCATTTTAAACCTTTGGTTTATCTGGAAAAATGTTTGCTTTGAGAATTTCTAAATTTTTGATACAAAACTTAATTTTTATGCGCTGTGTATTGACTTATCGTGTAATAAGTATTCATACAGAAGTAGAAAACACATAAAATTAAATATGGAAAGCCTATCCATACAATTGATCAACCTATTCAAAACGTTAAAAAAATTAACAAAAACAAAAGATGTCTACTAATAAATAAGAATTTTACCAGAGAAAATTGCGAGAGAAGAGATATATCAAATATGTACACAATTTAAACAAGGTTATATATAGAAATAGATAAGATGAGTGTCATCTGATCACATCAGTAAGGTTGAAAGATAATGATCTGCAGTTTCTACTTGATAATACAAGCTATGAGTCATCTGAGAAAAATTGCAGGATATAATAAGATAAAAAATGAAACTAACGGACCAATGTTGTTTTTAACTCAGTTTGAAGTTGAGTTTTTTATTGGAACGTCCTTGTCTCTCCGAGGAGAAGATGCTGCGATTACCCGGTCGTTAGTGTAAAATGTGTTCATTGAAAACTGTAATTGTTTTTGTGTACGGTGTACGGATACCTTTTATTTGGATATTACAATTCCCGGACAAGTAGTTAAGTCATAATTTTAGTTTATTTGTAATAACTGTTTGTGTTATTGTACCATTTTCCTTTTGTGTGTTAGGATTAAATCCCACTTTTGTAATCTTCATCATTAATTTCCGTGTGTTATTCACAACAACGTCTTTTCTAATTTACCGGTTGTTTTTATTGGATGCTTGCCCAAGGTCCATTTTAATTATTCAAAATTTTGAAGTTCAGTTTGGAGTTTAAGGTATTTGGTCTGACTCACTATCTGTTAGAAGGTAACAGGTTAACTGAGAGCAGAGTTGAATCTCTCCTCTGTGCTGGAGAGAAGTTTTGTGCCGTCGTAATAAATAAAAGGGAAAGAGCTAGCTAGGTTTTTGTTTTGGTGTTTTGTGTACGGTCTTTCTGGCCTACGGATCAGTGCACACAGCATGTTGTCAACGAACTACCATTAGAATGGAGAACATACAGGGTGTTCCTGTTCCAAATCGCATAGGAAGGTTAATTGAGTTTTGCAGATTAATATTTTTATTAAAATTTTCGTTTTAAAAATTGAGTTTGACAAGAAGCCGTCATAAAACATTGAAAATATCGATTACAAAAAATGAATTTCTCCGTCATTATAATAACTATACCTAATAAACAGTTTGATATGAACGTTTCTGAAATTTTGGTAGTTAAGAGTTAAGTTGAAAATAAGTACCGATTCTAACAATTTCCCCAAGAAAGTCCAGAGTGCAACTGGAGCTCAAATAACCATTTCTATTGACAAGTAGTATGCGTTATGAATTTTTAATCGTAGTTGGAGAACCACTACGGACTTCGCTGAAGTTCTGCCCCTGTGAGTAATTGAACGAATTACGTTACGATTGAACTTCTATTTCTATCATAACCTTCTATTGTGTTGAAACGTTGAGTGACTATTATTAATTACTCAATGATTGAAATAAATAAGTGGATCAACATTAGTTATTACTTCCATTACTTTACATTTAAAGCATTGGAAAACTACTGATAAGCGTTCTCGAATTTGCAATTCAAGTTAGGTAAAACTCATAGGTAAGTACTATTTACATGCACAGTAGAACCTAACAGTATGGTACTGCAGTATAAGCGTTACAACAATCGATGGGCATTTTATATTCTACTAAAAGAAAGGTGCAAATGAAAATAATGTTACAAATAAAGAATATGACCCTTTTGATTCACTCACTCATACTACAAATGATACCAACCTGATTTTATAATCTGCTTCCATTTTAATCTTATTGGCAGTTTCTCCATTATATGCCATTTCCTGACGTAAAACTTGAATTCCACCCTCCAAAGTATCAACGTTGCTTTGTAAGTCTTCAATGGCAGAATTTTTGCTGATAATTTCGTTCTTAAGCGAATCAATCGCCTTGAGTAATTCTACCTCGCGGGACTGATGGGACTTTTGTTGGGTGTAAAATTGATCTTCTAAAGTTTTTAGCTTAGTT
>NW_022170738.1:28101461-28102311 GCF_008802855.1 Photinus pyralis | reverse complement strand
GAGAAAAAGAAATGAAAAATAGATTTATCAAAGTAATTACCTTATTAAAGCTTCAACTTCACTAAGTTCGCATAATTTTCCTTTCAAGAAGTCTTTATTCCTTTACAAAAACACCTTCGTAAAACAGCAACACAAATCTCCGAATAAATCCGAACGTTCATAAGCGTTACCTAAACGTTATATACTTGATAAATATTTAGCAATCAACGATTATATCAAAATATTCAAAATTGAAAGGAGTTAACCGCATTAAGGCGTAATTTTTCATTGTCGTCTTCCCATTTTCTCCACCGACCTGCTGTTTCACCGTTTTATCACTAAAACACACTTTTCCGCACCTATGGATCTCTAGATGCATTGCTGTTGCCATAATAGGGTTCATATACGAGACAGCCTGAACATCTTAGTGTCAAACATGTATCATTTGTGAGTACCCTGTTCCGACACTTGAATTTTTGTTATAGTTGTCATCATTCGTTGTAGTTCATATTGTATCACATATGAAAAGAATCCTATTTACTCTAAAGAACATAAAGTTAAATAAAGATGAAATAATAAACAAAGACAGGACATGATAACAAACGGCAAAATAAACAAGTTTAAAAAGTCATTATTCAAACAAAAATACCGAGAGCGTATTTTCCTCCTAATAATATTAATGCTAGAACTGGAAAAAAATACCGGTAGGGCAGGCACGAGATCCTTACCCCTTTCTCTTTCATATGAGCCACCTATCATCGAAGTCCATACAGTTTAATGAAAAATAGTGGAGCGTATACAAATACAAAAAAACTTTGAAATGGGCATTAGTTTTACTTTTATTCGAAGTGTCTACATATGAAACTTTTTT
>NW_022170738.1:27821122-28101361 GCF_008802855.1 Photinus pyralis | reverse complement strand
ATACAATATTTCTAAAAAATATAATGCTTTAAGCAATAGTTTAAAAAACATACCCGTCGGGAAATTTAAGAAGGCACTTCATAACATTGTTTTTGCTAGGCAAACGTTTGATTTGAGTTAAATTTTATAACCCATTTGACTGTAAGTTATTTATTTTTATTTATTTTTTTTTTCATACATTTTGTTTTTCACAAAGTTATTTATGTACTTATTTTTTTTCCCCATTACAAAGTAATTCTTTATTTTTCTGTACAATTCCCAATTAGATTTTGATTTCGTTTCATTATAGTAGGGTTAAGTGTAAGAGCAGAGTTGGGCCGCCGTGAGTAGCCCAACATCTGAACTTCGCCCTGTTAAATTGTGTGTGTGGCATGATTTAATAAAAGACTTTATTATTATTATTATTTCGGCCATCTCCCACAATTTAAAGATGGCTTCAATTATCAATACAGAACAGATGCATTGAGCGAGTATCTAAAATTTAAAATTAATAATTGTTTTGTACGACTGTGTAAAGTGAAAAACAGCTGACTTAGAAATATTGAAGCCCATCAAACCCGAAGTCATTAAAGTAAAAAAATGAAAGGACGAGAAAACGACCCTTGGGCCTTTCTTGAACATTAGGGTCTAGAAAACTTAAAAAACAACCGAAGATACGGTCTGAGGGAGATATAGTGCCGGAATAGAGTTATTTAAATGGCATATAAAGTTTATGAAATCAGCTCAGGCGCTTACAAAAAGTAAAAGAAACTTCGAATGCTCCAAAATGCACTTTGAAATGCGGTTGAAAAGATTTTCGATAGCTTTCTGTGGCATTCCCAGAACTTTTTAAGGCCTTTCCAAAGCGTGAAAATTGTATAAGCTTCAGAAATATACTAAAGCTCTCCAATAAGTTGTTATATGCAGTTTGAGCACACACAACAAAATTGCCTTTAGGTAAGCTCAGGGAAAGTATATAGAAATGGGTCCGGATGATTAACGGGTTCAACTAGTCAACAAAGCAAAAATAAATAAGTGAACCGGATAGGCACCACTCAGTCTTCTAGAAAATTTAAAAAGAGAGAAAATACTTACTGAGCGGGAACATTTCATACTAAGAACTCCTTGCTCTATTATTAATAAATCTATAAGCGTAAAGAGATTGAATGGATTGTACATAAACAATAACAGTAGTCGAAGAATAACTGAAATCGTTGGCAATTTAATTCAAAGTCTCGAAAATTAAAGAAAGGGAAGTTTTTAGCCAAGGAAATTACATTTGCACGGCCTCTAACGGGAAAATAAAAAAGAAGAAGTACACAAATGGTGTAAAGGGGGTTAAAGAATATAAGTTTTAAAAGGTGAAGCAGAAAAAAATCGTTACAAACCGTATACGAAGCTCTGCATGAAACTTGAATCGATATACTCTGGTTAAGTTCCTAAGGAATTCTGTAAAGGGCGTTTACAGACCAAATCATACTTGCCAATTTTTTATATGGGAGCTGTTGTTATTTAATTAGGGGTGGTTTCTTTTTAGAAGAAGTATTGCTTTAGTAGACTATGTTGATACTTTGGTTATAAATAAATACGACTAACATTAAGAATTGAATGGAAAATGTGTTGATTTTTTAAATGGCAACCCTCCTTTTTAAAACTCTACATTATGTATAAAAAATAAGAGTATCTTTGTATAAAGCAGTTTATTCCAAACAAAAATTTGCAATAAATTAATAATAAACATATTTAAATTCATGTGTATATAATTTAATCGCCCTGGCAAGATTATTATTAAGATCAATTTCTTTAATGCTGGATTGATTTTTTTCTCCGCTACTCAATAGCATTATTACAATAGAAGAAATATTAAACAGTCGATACTTCGAAAACTCAAAATGTTCTTGAAACAGACCTTTATACAAAGTTACCTTCACTTTTGTACTTAAACAGCGTTGTAAAAATAGGGGATTTCTATAAAAAATAGTTTTTAACATTTTTTTCAATTCAATTTTTAAATGTTAGTTTTAGAGCCCTCTGTATTTCTTTATAATCAAACTATCAACAGTCTAAAGTGGAACCTCTACTTAAAAACCAGCATCAATGAAATAATAAGCTCTCGTATACCAAAAGTTGACAATTATGACTTCCGGTGCAAACGTAATTTTTTTAGTCGAAAATGAAAGTACAAACAGACAAGCAGACAGACAGACAAACTGACAGCCACACTGAGCGACATCATCGAGATTTTGTTTGATTCGGAATCCTGGTGCTTCAAAATGTATATTTCTCTCAAAAAAGTGGCGGGGGCCATTTTTAGCGCATTTTTTAAGAATTAAAAAAACTACTGGCTACTAGTTTTATCCTTCATGGTACTCTAATGAAAGGTCTCAACGAAAGGAATTAATTTCTACCAACCATAGCCCTCTCCTCGACCTCTTATCGTGGAAGAGAGTACTCACAAAGGGCGATTGAGACGTCTGCAAGAAATATATCCATTGGTGCGCTTTATCTGCACAAGAGTTGTGCACAATTTATACTTGTTTACCCCTGCCTTGCTAACGTGCGGATCGTAAAAATAGAATAATATCTAGCATGTTCCATTTAAAATAAGCAACTTGGTGTCAATTTGAGGTATAACGAATTTGAAAACGTTTGAGATGGGTCCCTCTTTGGTTCCTCTCATCAACATTAGTATATCGTCATGCTAGTGATATTACTGTGTGCAATGGCATGCGGTCACCTGCACCACCCACAAAACACATGTCCAGCTAGCTCACAACAAATAAAGTCATTCACAAAAACCAAATTTGGTTCAACCAAACTTCTCAACGGAGCAATATTTTGTTCCTCCACTCTCGGCACTTTAAAATCTTGTTATATCTTCTCCTCTCGCTTTTCTTTAATATCTATAATTTTATATATAATGTAGTTCTCCATTTTTTTGGGGTTCGTTGAGATTCTTTAATATATAAAAGGAACCACAATTGTTTATTGTTTCTATAAAGCAATCGATTTCGGGTTTAACCACCCATCATCAGGCATGTGATATTTTTTAGCATAGCCTGATGATGGGTGGTTAAACCCGAAATCGATTGCTTTATAGAAACAATAAACAATTGTGGTTCCTTTTATATATTAAAGAATCTATAATTTTCTCTTCTTTCACCTGCAGTTCATCTTTATTCTTTACTTTCTTTTCTAATTCTCTGTTCATCTCTTGTAAGTCTTCATGAAATTTCAAATTTATGCTTTGACTAAATTTTCTTCTACTCCGTCAATTTCTTCTTCTAATTCCAATAGCTTCGAGGATTCTACTTCTTTGACAGTTGGTCTTCTTTCCTTCCTTAATTTTAGTTATCGTTCTCCTGTCCCTTCCAATTTCTTTAAAACAAAACGTTGAGTCTCCCCCCCTTTCTTCTGTTTCATTTTCTTTAGTTTCTTCTTTGACTGGTTTTAAGTTTTCAATGTAATTATTTAAATTTTCTTCTTCTCTTTTAGAATGGTTTATGGCTAGGTTTATGGTTTCTTCAATATTCATTTGTCGTATCACTACTCGACGATCTTTTTGTATTAATTTTGTTTCTTCTAGTAGTTGGAAATAATTTTTTATGAAATGGAATGCTCCTGAGTTCTTCGTAATCTCCAAGGGACTAGTGAAGCTTCTGATGGTTTCCGTCGGAGGGATGGTTTGGATGTCGCCATCAATTTCTTCGGTTTTTGGTGTAGCATGTGATCGGCTTTATAAATAACTGCGGGGTTTCCATGATGTGTCTTCTTCCTCGATTCTTTCCATTGATTTCTTAGCCTTCCAATATCATTGTCATGCTTCGTTCTTCTACACTTGATTTCTAATATTGTGCGGTCTTGGTCATCCAGCCTTTTTGTAGTTCTGCTGGTGTGGGCTCCCAATTTTTATTCCCGGTTCTCACGGATCGCCAGTTTTCTTTTGGCTCTGATTCGTTTCCTTAATTTGTTCTTTAGTTTGTTTCCTCAGCTTCACTGGCTCCTCGGGACACTCTAGAGCTCCAGTGTTCTTTGGTGCAGAGGTATCCGCCATCATTTGAAAGTAGAAAATCAAGAATTTGGTTTTATATGGCGCATTTTTCACATAATGTAACCTTTTCAGTGTCTAACTAATATTTTGGTTTCCCTTCTAACTTCTTCATTGACTCTTCGCCGTCTAATTCCAACACACTTTCAGGATAACCCTCTTTCTGGTGCAAATCGAGTTCAAATTACATTAGTTTAGATCCATTGGATGATAGTTGGACTTTTAACAATCAAAACTTCTCCTCGAAAATGACATTACTAGTCAAAATTGTTATTCCACTGCCAAAACTAAGCCTTCTTAACCCTCTGGCCGTCAAAAATACAAAACTTGTCATAGATTTACACATTTCGACAAATTGATTTGATTGCTGTTAACCTTTTCGCTGCTAAATTAAAAATTCGAGTGTAAACAGCCTGTGCTGAATTAAAATTGTACAAAACGTATATTTACGTACGTCGCACTGAGAGAAATCGTCGCGCGTATATAGGTCGTATCTTTTAGAGAATCTTACCGTCATTTCCATCACACTGAAACGCTCTAGTCATTATAGAAACTGTGGCGAAACATGTGTACTTTTCCAGGCAAGCAATTGGATTCCGTCCCATTCGGAAATCGTAAATGGTATCCTTATCGATCTAGAAGGGGAAGGGAATACCTTTAAACCCCACACCACACGTTCCGACAATTTTCCCAGCGTTCACAAACACTAATGACATGGACCTCTCACCTTCGGACTAGGCGTTTCGGTGAATCGATCGGATTCAACATCAAACTAAAGACTACGACATATATATACGTCATCAGCAGATTGATTTGCAGCACCCAGCACGTGCATATACGTGCACAGCAAGGTTGGGAAGTAAAGCTCAATGTATTTTATCGGAGGGGCATCAAAATTTGTTTATTTATTTTTGATTTGATTTTTTTATTTTTTATTTAATTTTTTTATATTTTTTTTATATAAAAACAAAAAATAAAAAAAAAAATAAAAAAATAAACCGCAGCCTCCTACTTCGTCAATCCAACGTATTCATCCGCCATCTACTGATTGACTTATGGATAAAACAATTTATCAAACGTCTGAATAAATAACTACTACAACAAAATAAATGCGCACACGTGTTACCTGAAACCGTTTTTAGCGTACTGGACAAAACTAAATTGAGTCGTGTTGGTACTCGTTGGAAAGCACACGAAATGGGCTTTCCGATGGTGTGCAAATGATTGCAGCACGTTAATATACGGAGGTAGCACAGAATTTTAAACAGGTACAACGTATATATACGTGCGTCGCACACAGATTCCGCATTTTCAGAACGTATATACAGGGTGACAATTTGAAAACTTACCACCCCCCATATCTTAGTAAATAAACGAGATATTTAAAAAAATCAAAATCCGTTTCGGTAATTCGGAGGGGGAATCACAATGACATACTTGGCGACGCACCCCCTCCAACCCCCTGCGCCCCAGCCACCCCAACTTTTAAATCTTAAATAGTGACCCCCCATGTGTGATACGTCGTTGGAAAGCTCTGAAAAAATGCTTTCCAACCATACCAAATAGCATTACATTTAGGTTAGTAATTATCGTGCAAATCAAAAAATAAACATGGAAAATCGTATTTAACTTGAACTTCCAAAGCCGACTCGACAGCAACTCATTTTTGATCGCCAGTTATAATCTATTCTCAAACTCTTGTCGAACCTTTTCAAATGTTGGTTTTGCAATATTTTGACATTCTTGAATTATTCTCTGTCTTAGTTCGTCTATGTTCGCCGGTTGCGTTTTAAATACGACAGATTTCAAATGTATCATATTAGTTTATTTTTTGATTTGCACGATAATTACTAACCTAATTGTAATGCTATTTGGTATGGTTGGAAAGCATTTTTTCAGACCTTTCCAACGACGTATCACACATGGGGGGTCACTATTTAAGATTTAAAAGTTGGGGTGGCTGGGACGCAGGGGGTTGGAGGGGGTGCGTCGCCAACTATGTCATTGTGATTCCCCCTCCGAATTACCGAAACGGATTTTGATTTTTTTAAATATCTCGTTTATTTAATAAGATATGGGGGGTGGTAAGTTTTCAAATTGATGTCACCCTGTATACGTGCGCGGCAGTGAAAAGGTTAATAATTCTGAGTTTAATAAACAAACTAAAAACCTACTATGTTATCAATTGAGCAGAAAATGACGTTTATTGGATGGCTATGCGTAATAATGCCAAACGGTACGCTCAGAGAAAGAACTACGAAAAGGAAAAGTAAAGAAATTAAAATTAGCTGCAACAAAAAATTGGAAATTTTCTTGCGCCATTTGCAGTATGGAAAAGCCCACGACTATGTTAAGAAAATGCATTATACAACTAAGTTTACACGATTGATAGTAAAGGGGATCAAACAAGCTTGCACTTTTACATTGAAAATCATTTGATGCACTAATAATTAGGGAGTGTGTCTGGAATGCCAATGCACTAAAAAGTCTAAGCATAATCATCATCTAATACTTCTATCCTGGCCATCAGTACCTTCTAAAATATTATTTCAATCCGATCGCGACTAATGCTTCATGTCGACTCCGGTTTCTTGCTTATAGTTTCACAGGGACTTAGAGCTTTTTACTTTTCAAATTCGAAGAAAATGCCTTTAAATAGGTTCTGTGTCAGAAATATTACTTTACAACCTATTGATTCTCATTGTTAAAAATTTTATTAACATACGTAAAAGCAATCTTCTTTAAATTGGACTGATCTCTCTACCTAATTGAATACTCTCGCGAAGCGAATACGAAAGGAAAATATTACAAAGATTATAGGCGATTAGTATTGAGCAAACAATAAAGTTGTTTTTTGTTTCCAGGCTACCGGAATGACACCGTTAATGTATGCAGTGAAAGACAACCGAACTTCGCTTTTGGATAAAATGATCGACTTGGGATCTGACGTTAGTGCTAGAAATAATGTAAGTAGCTCTAATTAAAGAGTAGATATACTCGTAGTTACCACGTGTTGCATAAGTACGAATTAAGTTTTCCCTCAAAATAAAATACTTTCACGAGATCCTACGTTGTAAAGAGGTAATTACCTAGTATCTTGAAATTTAACTCGGACTTTTCCAACTTAAACTCGGAAAGTCCGATTGTGTTTCTGAATGTCCGAATTGAACCAGAGAAATCCAACTTAAACTCGGAATTTCTGGCCTTTCTTCTGAGACAAAAAACGCACAAAAGAGACTTTCGATATCTTACTATAGCCACTAATAATAACCAATTATCAATCAAATAGTTAAATTCTTGATAAATATCCGAAACAACCTAAAACTATTGTAGAATAGCATCTTTCTGTTCCACAAAGGTTCGACTACCCGCCTACAACAGTTGAAAACAAAATTGAATACCAAAATCCAAAAAAAAAAAATTGTACGACGATGGAAAGATCCGAGATTCATTTTAATAAAGTTTAATAAGTGTGGCCCATGTTTCATTTTTAGACTTATTACTTGTTGTTCCAGTAAAATGTTTACCAGTGCCGTAGAAATTAAATTTTATTTTGTACAAGAGAAGTTTCAAACCCCTGTAAATGTAACTAATCCATTAGACTTGAACGTATATAACTTTTAACATTAACTTCAAGATTTTAAAAACAAGATGCAACATGATCCAAAATCTAAATTAATCTTCAAAATTTAAACCTTAAACTTAAATCTTAAAAATTCTGATTTAAATTCATCTCATTAACAGTTTAGAAAACGAAGTAGCGTAATTTTATCGTCCTTCTTATTCCAAATCATCACGTTTAATACTACGGAACTTCTACTTTAGCGCCTGATACTCCCTTTTGTAGCTACTTCAACTTACTTATAACTTTATTAGAACGAAAAAGAACAAACTGAAATAGCCCTTATCATACAGCAATCGAATGTAGAACACGATTTCTTAGTCTATAAACAAAAGCTCCATTCCAAGGGTTTAAATCGTGGTCGTAAACGGTAATCAAAAGTTCCTTGTCCACATTTTGGGGCCAAGGTGCGCAAACCTTGACACTGATGATTTTATCGATGCAAATTACATACGGTTAAGGGCGCTATTTCTAATATATCTTTGATTACTCCCATTTCATGTTATTATACGTGATTTATACCAAAGACATATATTTTCGGTTGGTATGCTTTGGCCCCTTTGTACGTCATTTGTACGATATGGTTGCGTGTCCTTAATTGTATGCGTGAAATTAGTTTTCGACCACTTTTAATAAAAAATTAACCCGGTTCTAAAATACCACCCGCACGTTCTTTATTTGCATACAACTCTATTTATTTATTGATTGTATGCACTGCTAAAGTACGGGAAAGGCATTTCTCTGACTAAGAAATTAGTAGGAGATGAATGTTGTATAAAACTGGTCCTAAGCGAGATTCTTGTGGAACCTCCGAATGCCCAATTCCTGCTTTGGCCAGTTCAATGGAACATTTTTTGGATACTATGTGCGGAATAATTATGAATGAAACATGCATCTTAGAAAGTTTTTGCATTTCGACATGATCCAATGTTTTCTAGGACAACTGCAAAGTAATTCAATTTGAAAATGTAACTTGCAACCATTTACTTTCAAGATCCAAATGCAAAGCTTACCTCGGATCGCAAGAAATTGGGCTTCGTAAAATAGAAAACAACAAACGATATATTTTTTATACAATAATCAAAAGTTTCCTCAATCCCGTTTTATTTCAATACCGATATTGATCTTTCTTATTCATGAAACTGAAGGTAGAAAATATTTAAAAAATCAATACAATTTGCATATACCTACCAGCTGCGTTTAAAACTGTATTATTTACTCTCCGTATAAATTTCAAAACGGGATTAATTAAGATAACACTTTCGCGTAGTATTTTTAATTAATAGGCACTTACTACACGCATTTATTTTCTATTCGGACTAACACATTTTGTGGAATATAATATCGCAGGAATTTTCAAAATCTTTGAACGTGTAGACGCTAAATTCGGGTATTTTACTCCATTACGTCAAAACTTTTTTGCATGGATGCCGCATATTTTTGGAATGAAAAAACTATCGTTAAATTAACGATTCAATAGTTTTAAGGAAGCCCTAACCGATTCAAGCCACTTTTTTCATTATCGCAATTACTTGCGGATGTAGATAGCAGTTTTCCTATTTTAAATAGAAGTATTTTATTACGCTCTGGCAATATACATGAAAATCTACGTGGTTTGATACCACATTTCCCTACACCTAGCATTAAAGGTTTTTTTGAGCGCTGTTGACTTGAATCTGAAAGAGTCTTCTAAAATCAACAATATTGACTTGAGGCTACTTGGGAATAATTTAAATTTTGATCACTCTTTTACAGGGTGTTTTAAAAGTAATGGCCAATTTTAATAATTGCAAATCTTAAAAAGATACAACTAAAGTTATTAAAGCAAAGCAAGTAATTTACTGGTAAGATGTGCCGACATGATTACAACGAAACGCAACATTAAAGAATCGCTACAGTGATAATAATGCATTCTACTATAAAGTAGACATTGCGTGTAATGTAGGTACGCCTAACGTCCTACTTTACATGTATAATTTGAGTGTATGCATTGTAAGTCGAGATTTTTTTCCGAAAAGCTAACACGTCATCGAGCTTACCCTGTAAGGATACCGAAGTCTGCTAAAGGAAAATCTTGAATCAACAATTCGGCACGCGATCATTCTGTACCTACCTGGTACATCAAATCGAATTTGGACTGTCGTAAATACATGCTATGAAATTGTTTAGGAAGCACCATCGCCCATAAATAATCGTACAGATCATATAAATTAAGACTAACATTAATTTATGTCCACGGGCAAGTCGGGCCTTCAATACGAAATTTATGTCAGCCTTAATTTCGAAAGTAATTTGCAATTTTCATCGAGTTAATGTTGCTTTAATAAACGAGAAAGGTTTCACAAATTTCTATTAATCGGTGATGATAGATTGTGCATTAGCAATATTGGGGGCAAGACGTTTTATTAATCGCAATTACCCTTGTTCTTTGATTTACGATTTTTATCAAGGACAGGTCATCATAAAAGACCTGCGAAGTCATTTTCTTTCCTAGTTACTTTGAAAGGCACTAATTTGGATGTCGCTTCGGTTTCAGCCCTTTTTTGTGCTTGACACATTGTACACACCTGTCTTGTTATATTTCATTGGTACATTTGCACTAGTCCCCGAGTATAAAGTCAACAGTAAAGAATAAACACCTTATAGTTTACGTATGCCTCAGTGATAGCTTAATGGTAAATCTTTCCTTTGATCTTTAGACCAATTTTACAGTACATTTTGATAGAGAAAACTCAGAATGAGGCCTTGAATAAATTGAAAATTGCGTCAATTTCACCCAAACGGTTACTGCTATCCCAAAAAGGCATTATAGATAATTACCTATAGCTTTATTTTCCGTACCCACATGCGTCCAGAAACTCACCATTTTCCAGCCTAGGCAAAAATATCACTAAAAATTGGCTCGTAGAACTGATTGCTTTGACATATGTAACTTAAAATTAAATGGTCACAATGCCCAATTAATATTTCACCGTTGGCGTATTTCTAGTATAAATTCATTTATGTCTTACTAACCTATCATAGCACATTTTATATCTGTGATACGCGGGCATAAAGTACCACTTTATGCCCTAGGGCATTAAGTATCACCATAGTAACTCATTTATACTTAATGACAAAACAAACAAATATTTGCAGGTCATTGAAAATTAGAAACGTCAATTATTAATTGTCAATACCAACTAAATCACAAGATTGGCCTTATTTCGTATAGTTTCTGGAACTTCTTGCTCATTCACAATGAATTGAATTATTTAAAATTACGTTTGACGTTTGGATGGTTTCAATCACATTAACAAATTCGAACCACGCATACTCGATCAAACATAATGAATGATTTTGTAAACGAATTTTGACGAAGAAAACTAAGTATTTGTAAAACATAAAATTGTGTATGTACCACGGGCATAAACTGATGTTTATACTCTCGGGCGACTAAAAAGCTCTCGGGCCATAGGCCCTCAAGCTTTTTAACTCGTCGCCCTCGAGAATATAAACATCACTATTATGCCCTTAATACATAAATAACTATTTTAAGCACATTATGGACTCGGTAACATAGTAATAATTATTAATTCGGTAAGTACCCTAATCAAGAAATGCGAGTTTTGCTTAGAGGGTTTAGTGAACTTAGTGTTTATGGCAAGAAATAGATACTGAAAGTTTACCTACTTTCAACCTGCAAATAGGAATGCCAAAAAAATTTCCCGACGTAAACAAAAAAAACACACTAACCGCTAGAACAGTGTATTTATCTGTCACTGTAAACACTAAGCTGTATAAGTACATTATATATTTACCAGTTCTATGAAGTTTTCAATGATGATTACCTAGCTAGATTTAATATCATCAAATGAAAGATTGATAATTGTTAATGACGGTATTAATAATTTAGCTATGAAATGTGAACCCAACAACTCAAAATCTAATTTGAAATACCCTAAAATTGAATTTAAGAAATTCGGAGGTGAACTCAAGAATTGGTTACCCCTTCTGGAGCTAATTTAAAAGAATTCAGGATGATGATACAATTGATCCCGAAATCTAAAGCCAGACAAATAGTAGGAAGTTATCCACAAATTGGAGCCAGCCATTAAATCATTTCCAAAAGTTACGATGATCTTTCAACAAGTAATAAACCATAAACAATGACAATGCTTGGTAATAGAGAAAATAAATTGTTACAACTAATATAACCTTTATGTCCATTATCCTAGCAGAGCAAGGTCAGGAGAACACAATCAAACATATTACATAATTAGGTGCTAATTAAGTGCCTTATTCCCGAATCAAATGCTCCTTTTTTTTAATTATTACATGTTCTGCCAGGTTCATATGAACTCAGCAGAGCACTACCTCTAAAAACCAAGAAAATGAAAAGTGAATTAACTATAATTAGGTGCTAATTAAATGCCATATTTCCGAATTAAATGCTCCTTTTTTTAAATTATTACATGTCCTGCCAGGTTCATATGAACTCAGCAGAGCACTACCTCAAAAAACCAAGAAAATGAAAAGTGAATTAACTATAATTAGGTGCTAATTAAATGCCCTATTTCCGAATTAAATGCTCCTTTTTTTAAATTATTACATGTTCTGCCAGGTTCATATGAACTCAGCAGAGCACTACCTCAAAAAACCAAGAAAATGAAAAGTGAACTAACTATAATTAGGTGCTAATTAAGTGCCCTATTCCCGAAGTAAATGCTCCTTTTTTTAAATTATGACATGTTCTGCCAGGTTCATATGAACTCAGCAGAGTACGACCTTAAAAACCCAAGAAAATGAAAAGTGAACTAACTATAATTAGGTGCTAATTAAGTGTCCTATTCCCGAATTAAATGCTCCTTTTTTTTAAATTATGAACCTGGCAGAACATGTAATAATTTAAAAAAAAAGAGCATTTAATTCGGGGATAGGGCACTTAATTAGCACCTAATTCCTAAATAAGGAAGTCAAAATAAACAAATTACAAGAGATCAAATTAAACAAAACTTAAACATTTATCAATTCGAATACAAGACAACTCCGCGTTTAATTGAAAATCGGCAACCAAATTTACACCAAAAATAAATTAATATTCCATATAGAGGGTGACCCATTATCCTGCCCATTATAGATGCCGGTCCCAAACAGAACGTCTGCATAAGGTTGTTTACACAACAGTATATATTTGGAAACTAAAAACACATAGTTCATTTTCATTTGGAATAAATCCACTGTTACCCAAAAACGCTAGAAAATCATCATTGAGTAGATGGCTTTGATTTTCATGATTTTGAAAATTGGAAACAGTGATCATGATCATGTTAATGGCTTGTTATTAATCTCTTTCTTTCCAACAGGACAACTACAACGTCTTGCATATTGCCGGCATGTACTCCAGAGAAGATGTAGTGAAGCTGCTACTAGGGAAAAGAGGAGTAGATCCATTTTCGACCGGAGGAGTAAGTACATGATTTGTTATCCTAAGTTGCATGTCGTTATTATTTAAAGTAACGTATGCGTTCAATTTCATTTTAATGCATAGAAAGTGTACCTAAGTAGAGGTAAGCACGCTTCAAAGTTATCAGTTAGAACGGCCACTATATTTAGACAGAATGACAAAGAAGTTGGGTTAATTCCAGAAATTCGCATGCCAATTTTAATTCCCGAGCGCTGTAAAGCAAAAAATTTATGATATTGAAACCTAAATTGTACAGTTTCCATAGTTACAAAACATTAAAATCTACATGAATTGGTGAGAACTTTGAAGTGTGATGTTACAGTTAGTCACGATAAACCCTCAGCAAAGCTCGTTACGGCATTGCAAGGCTAATCGTTTCCAAATTTTTCAGTCGAGGCAACAGACGGCCGTCCATCTGGTAGCCTCGAGGCAAACGGGAACGGCGACCGCAATCCTTCGGGCTCTTCTCGCCGCCGCGGGAAAGGACATTCGCCTGAAACCTGACGGGGTGAGTTGCATGCGTTAAATTACCTCAACCGAAATGAAAAATGCGCGATATGATAATAAAATGCCTACATTTCGTGCATACCTTCGCCACTAATAGTTAAACGGATAGATACCTATCCCGTAATTGGTCTAGATGAAAAATTGTAATTTCAGTTTAATTTCCTCTGTGGTTAGTTTAATTTTCGAATGTTATTACTATCTGGTTTTTTTTTGGAAAACGTTGCACTATCTATATTA
The DNA here is from genome assembly GCF_008802855.1 of Photinus pyralis. Classification (NCBI taxonomy): domain Eukaryota; kingdom Metazoa; phylum Arthropoda; class Insecta; order Coleoptera; family Lampyridae; genus Photinus; species Photinus pyralis. Next base: position 28,087,522 of record NW_022170738.1, on the reverse strand, counting down.
ATCAAAACTTTAAGGATGAGCTGAGCTGATGTGCAAAATATTCAATTAGATGAGTAGGGCTTAAAGCTCTTTATGAGATTCAAGTTTTTCAGTTAGGGTTGAGCTCTGAGCGTTAATTTAAAGACATTGTTACCTATCTAGTAGGCTCAGCATAACTGTCTAAATACTACCCGTTGAACCAGCAAACAAGATATGAAGAATCGCAAAGGTTTTTCTGACATTCAGCTCGCATTCGGAAACACGACTTTAAATCCGGCTCATATTCGATAGCACTGCTCCTTGTCCTCGTAGAATTAGATTGGCGAATGTTTGACATCGTTGTCTCTTTTCGTTCTCGAGTTAGACGAGGAACAAACGGACAGAAGAACAAAACTAACACACTGCCATCTTCTAATTTAGGAAAAGGTTTCGACATTACCGGTCTTTGAAACTCTACAAGCCATTACAATGTTGAATATCTACAGTGAAGAACGATAAGCAGAATTTTTAATTCGAGAATGGCACCGTTGTTTTGTTGCTGCTTGTTTGTGTTTAATTCGTCATCAGCTCTGCTTTGGAGTTTTCAACGTTTAGTTCAGTGCGTAGGTATGGATTTCAGATAGCACTTCTAGGTTGCAATTATACTGCAACGGCCTTCGTAGCCTAAAGAGTTTTTCTTTTGACAAAGCTTTAAAATGCTGACTAAAAACGGTGATTTCTATGCGAAAATTAAATGAGTTATCTGCTGTCGGCTAGCTCAAATCTTTTTACCAAAATTTTACCTTTTTAGTGGTGTTGCTTCCTGTTTTTCCTTTTACTCGCTGAAAATTAGCTATATACCAAAATATCTATCTCTTTTCCACCTTTCAGCAAAAGAACAACACTAAATGTATGTTAAAAATAAATCAAAAATTAGAATATTTCCAGAACGCGATTTCCCTTTTTACAATGAATTCGTTTATCGATATCGCATTCATGTTCTGAAAAATTGCCCATAAGAAAACTTTCCCTTGGAATAACTGCGATCGACTCAATTGTAGAGCTATTTCCGTGGACAACACCGACCGCCGAAAATTTCCCCCAAAGAAGACTCTTATTGAAGTATTCTTCCTCCACAATTGGAAGTACAGAATGCTCAAATTCGTCCTCGAAGGTGCTTTAGCTTTCCATGAAAATTTACAAAAAATGTACCTTGCTCATTCAATTTTAGTTTGAGTTTCTAATAAATGTTCTTTTAAATAAATCAAACGAAAAAAATTACGAGTAAATAGTAGGTATATTAATTTTGAAATTTTGATGTAATATCCAAAAAGGCTTTAGTAATTGTGTAGTATTGATTCATAATTCCAGAGTTGTATGTTTCATTCCCTGCATTTTGCGATATAATTTTCCCAAACAGGTAATTCCTTGATTTTCTATAAATAACTGTGATCGGCAAAATATTGTTTTTCTTTGAAATATTTGCATTTCCAGTAGTTCAAGCTAATATTTCTTTACATATAAATTGTCGGTCTAGAACCACTAAATCTTATACTTTTTAAGGTATTTTTTCAAAAATTTCCCCGGACCCCCTCGTCTTTCCCCTCCCGTTCCGGGATGTCGCCCCCACCCACATATTTCTATTAATCCGTCCGTGGGTAGAAGAATGAAATACGGGCAGTTTATTGAATGACAGGGCACGTAAGCATGGTAACGACGCTGGGACCGTTTCATCTGCGGTCTTGGGCACCTATATATTATAGAAAATTAAAAAGGGAAACGAGTTCTAGCACTAGCTCAACCCGATCACAATAATGCGCGAGCTATAGCCATTCAATTTTATTGATCGTCCACTTTTAATCGCGCAGTTCAATCATCAAGATTTTCCTTGACTCAGATGCAGAACTGTAGGAGTAGTTAAGGCCTCGGACAGACGGACGGACAGAGCAAGTGGCTGCAATAGCGCACCCAACTTCGTTGGAAAATGCGCTAAAAAGTAAATGGCAAACGATTTACAAAAAGCGCTACTTCAATTTCAGTTTATAAGAAGAATCTTACCCTAAAATTTTAGAAGAATTAGATTACAAATAACGAATGTGGGTCTAGGCATGCGCAAAACAAATTTATTTGATTTGGCATTAGTTTTACCTTCATTCGAGGTGCCTACATAGGTATAACATTTCATTTAAATATTTTAACACATAAAAAATTGGATTACGCATGCACAAAAGGAATTTTTTGATTCGGCATTAGTTTTACCAAATATTTTGATTTGGCATTAGTTTTACCTTTATTTGAGGGGCCTACATACAAAATTTCACTTAAATATCTGAACACATAAACAAATTGGATTACGCAAATACAAAGTTATCATGCATCCGGACAGACAGACGGACGGATTGACAGATGGACAGACAGACGGAAGCAGATAGACGGGCAGACCGCGATACAACATTATAAACGATCTCGAGGATCGTCAATAAACGGCAAAAGTGTAAAATTATGCTACATGAAAAAAATAGATTTTTTACCATAACTTTTTTCTTAAGCGGCACAGAAAAAAAATCCTTTCTTGGTACAAGCCTCGACACCACAACGGACAATAGCTTTTAAGATAAAGAACTAGCAGCGACCGGACGGACGGATGGATGGACGGGCAGACGGACGGACAAAATGGCCACAATAGCGCGTTTTTTTATTTTTGCGGAAATGCGCTTTAAAGAGGTTCAAAGGGTCACAGTAAAAGCGAGACAGTTTCCAATTTTTTTTCGAGAAAATTTTTTTCAAAGGAGGGACGTACTATTAGTATACCAAAGAAAATGCCGATTCCAGTGATGTTACTTTAAATATTTTTCAATTGTATAAAGTATTGGTCGGTTACCTTTAAGAGTTTGAAGCGGGTGGTTACTTGACGTAACCATAATATTCTTAAAGGAACCGATAATGGATATGAACGATGAACCAGATTTGTATTGTACTTATCACTGAATCCATACAACAGAAGAGAGTAGAGGATACGCTGCACGGCTTGCTACGCGAGCAGCAGCTCGACCCAAAAAAAAGGATTAGCCATAGCAGAACTTTAATTGCGAGTCAGCAGCGGGATAGTCGCGCGCGACACCGCCAAATGTGGGTTCTAACTGATGCCAAAATGATCACCCGAAAATTCGTCTTAAAAAAAACTTGTTTCTAGGTAAATACACCCCTGTAAGATTCGCCCTAGAGCCCCGTCCTTTAAATAATTACGTGCCACACAATTTCAGCTCGCTTCTGCTTCTGACACTGACATAAAATATCTTTAGACAACTTTTCATCAAAACAACCCTTCACCAAGTATATTATTCATCCCGGTAATGTACGTCCTCCAAATTTATACTTTTTCTCCCATCCCTGAGTGCTCGTTCGTTACACATCTCAAAAATCGGTGGGTGAATATACAGTGTGTCTCAGATCGCCTGGGATTGCATGGGTAACTTTCTTGCTATACAGAGTGGCCCAACGAGAAGTAGACAGAGGGCTTTTAGGGTATTAAATTTAGAAATTTCGAAAAATCCTCGAACACGTCAATTTTGTATTCGAGGGGGACAACTTTTGGAATACAAATCACGAATCCAAGTCTTCACCCCTCTACGTGGGGAGCTTAACCCCTAAAATTTTAAATGGAATCCTATGGCAAATGGCACGTTATTTGAAAGCCAATTTAATCTTGATTACTAATCTGCTTTGCTTTTTAAATTCTATTGATTCGTTTCGGAGATATTCGCATTTGAAATGGATTTTTCCCCTGATTTAAGTCCTTTAGATTATTCTTGTGGGGATATTTAAAGAATAAAGTTTATGCTACTCCGCCCGGAACATTACAAGGGTTGCGAGCACGTATAACCATAGTGTAAGAATAGAATGCACTATAGTATAACTCAACAATTTCGAGCGATTACCCCTGAAATCTTGCAACATGTACGGCAACGTTTTGAAGCAAATCTTTATTATTGCATGGAAGCAGACGGAAGGCAATTCGAGCATTTATTGAAATAAATGTTATTTGTTATTTTTTGTACAATTTAAACCTTGTATTAAAAATTTTAATACAAGGTGACTTAGATCGCATTTGTTTTGGTTTTTTTAAAAAAACCATTTCAAATGCGAATATCTCCGAAACGAATCAATAGAATTTAAAAAGCAAAGCAGATTAGTAATCACGATTAAATTGGGTTTCAAATAATGTGCCATTTGCCATAGGATGCCATTTAAAATTTTAGGGGTTAAGCTCCCTACGTAGAGGGGTGAAGACTTGGGTTCGTGATTTGTATTCCAAAAGTTGTCCCCCTCGAATACAAAATTGACGTGTTCGAGTATTTTTCGAAATTTCTAAATTTAATACCCTTAAAGGCCTCTGTATACTTCTCGTTGGGCCACTCTGTATATTAAAGATAGAGAATTGATTAAATAGACAATGTTTTGCAGTTCACAGACTACTTGATTAAAATTCAAAAACCGTTGATATAACTGGTGTCTTATTTTCAACCTTATGTTATGATAGCTCGTTGAAAAGAGAATTAAAAAATCTATCAAGTAATCTAAAAATCCAATACGGCGCCTATTTAACTTTAGTTGGTAAATGTTCCTCAAAAGTAGTCATCTTGAATTTTTTTGACATCAATTCTAAATGAAGCGTATCAAAGACAGTAACTTTTATATAAAACTTTTTTTTATATCTCTTATACTTTCGATGATAAGTATAAGACATTCAAGGAAATGACCAATTTTAGTTTTTTAAATTTACATCAAACCTTTTCCGGGAGTGAATGCTCCAGGGGCGAATCTACTTGGAGGCGAGGCGTAATACTTGCCTATACCAAAATGAGATTCTTGAGTGAAGTTTTGCATCAGGATTTATTAAAATTAATTTAATTAATTATGTGCTTCGTCTGCCATTGACACTTTTATGAGAGAATAAATGTAGTATATCCCATTTCCGGTTAATTCGCAACCTTCTCTTTCGTATATCACTGTGAAGGAGTATCTGGGACATACATTCACCTGGCAAACTTTTAAAGGAACAACTTCATCAGTGGACAATGGACTAAGACAATTTGCTTAACTGAGGAAAAATGGATACTGGTAAATTCGCTACTGAAAATCCACCCTTGAAGTATTTGGTCCTAAAGGGAACTCGCTCATAGAAATTTGTCACCGGAATACACATTCCTTGTATATGGGAAACCGCCTGTGACACTCGCTCACCAGCAATGTGTTCCAACAAAAATTAATACATTGATCGAAGCTTCACGTTCCTGAAAGCTCCTCCTCATAAGAATTTCTCCTGTACAAAGTATCTATACCACAAAAATAAAGTGCTTGGAATCGAAATTATAAGTATGTACTTTAGTAGAGAATAATTCGATTCAATTGTATAAGACTGGATGCTATGGATAACGGTAGAAGTCATATTATATGATTGCTCCATAACCCAATATCAGGAGGATATCGAGCTTTATTTAAAGGATGCGTGACAGCAGTAACTAGAAAACTATAGTCTACCTTCTGAAAATTAAATATTCCGATATTTCGCATAGGCCATCCCATTGATATGTGAGTACTGAATGTATGGAAATTACATTTTTTTACAATTACATTTTAAATTTAGAAAACTTTCCATGAAAGTTGGAAATAAATCACGACAATCGTATATTATCAAACCATGACTGCAAGTTGTAAATATCGATTCCATTTAACTGACAATATTCAAAATAAATTTCGCCAAGTATATCATGCATCAAAATTAAACAGTCCTGAATGGATTGCGGTTAATAAATGCATGTATAGGTGACTGACCTGGCCATTACGTATTTATGTATGCATCATTATGCAATCGGAACTTCAAGCGTGAACGAAAATGAATGAAGAATATGTGTTAACCGTTGTTTTTTTGGCAGAAATTACAATCACATTCTGGTGACAAGCACGAACAGGTCCTTCGCCTGCCTCAATTAGATTTGTTCGTAATTAGTTAATTGGAGACTGCTGTTTCTATCTAGAAAACTGCACAGTTTAAGTAGGTATACTTTCATTTCGTGGCAAGGTGTAAACAATTAAATTAAAAATTAAGGAAAATTCTGTCGCGCATTTTCGGAAAGATTGGTAATGCAATATTATTTGTGTGGGGCTAGAAGGGTTCTAAAAGTCAAGTTGTACCAGGCGCCCATCACAGTATCCTAAACACGCGAACATCGAAACTAAGAAATTGTGGGCCTAGAAAAATCATTCTACCCCAATTAAAGCATTCTTATTCTTATAAACAAACAAATAAAAAAGTTTCTCAGTTATAAAATTGACACTTTCAGAATTACATTTCACATTTCAACTCGAATCACTTTATCAATTACAACTTATCATTCGGAGTTGTTATTACTGCCTTCTACGAGTACTTGAATTACAATTAAAACTATCAATTTCAACTGACTAATTGCTATTTTATGAATTGCAACTTGTTAATTCGAACTTACAGTTAACAATTTCTGTACCTACTTATTTCATCTTGCTAACTAGAATTACAGTTTCTTCTTTGGTATTACAATAAAATACTGAATTGAATTCAGAGCTGGGCAGAATACTTTCAAAAAGTATTTGAATACGAAATAGTAAATACTTTACACAAATCAAAGGTATTTGAATACTAAATACTTTTACGTCCAGCACAAGCGAATACTAGATACAGATACATTGAAAAGTATTCAAATACTTTAAAAAAATAAGTATTCAAATACTTTAAAAAATAAGTATTCAAATACTTTAGAATGTATTCGAATACTTTCATAAGTATTCGAATACTTTGAAAAGTATTTCATTAACTTACTTTGAAAGGTATTGGAATACAGTAAAAAGTATTCAAATTACTTGTCACTCAAATACATTAAAAATTTGAAATAGTATACTAGATAAAAGTCTTAATACTACTGAAAAAATCAAGTTATACTTTGATTGGGGTTAGCTTGTTTTATATTTCTATTGTTATATACAAATTTAAGGTGAGTAAAAGCGTAATATTATTATTATATTATTATATACGAGGTACCTACCAGGACCTTTCTTATACCAGTTATATGCTTAAGAATACGTGTACCAGTTTTCAAAGCGATCGTACGCCGTGCACATGATACGTACGCCTTTCTGAAATTCATCCTAGCGATTTTGGAACAGATCAATTTTTTACCATCCGTTTGTCCGTGTGCATGATAACTTGTTTAGAAACGTGCGATCGCTTTGAAAATTGGTACACAATGGTCTTAAGGATATAAGAAAGGTCCTTATTGTTTTTAAGTTACGTAGACTATCGAGTCAAAAAGTTTCACTCCAGGATCGTTCGGTATTCAGTTGTATCGGATTTTTATATTTGATTTTGTGACAATGGAAACTTTCCATAAACATTTCTAAATTGTTCTCAAATATTTGAATAACTTAAAAGTACTGCTTTTTTTTGAGGCCGGAAAAAAAATGTCTGAGATCGACCGGGAAAAAACATTTTCTTATAGAATTTGGCCCGTAGAATCCATTATTTAAAACAGTTTGAAGATTGGGCTACTAGAAGTTACAGCCCTTTGAATTTTTTTTCGCAATTAGTTTTTTGTCCATAAATTTTTATTGAGAAGTCTGATCGAAAAAGTACGAATTGTTTTGGATTCTACGCACCAAAATTAATAAGAGAAAGTGTTTTCCCGAGAAACTTTGATACAGTCGATTTTTGGTAAAAAAGGAAGGTTATAACCTGCCTTTTTTGAGGCCCGAAAAAAAAATTGTCTCAGATCGACACAGAAAAAAAATTTTCTTACAGAATATGGCCTGTAGAATCCATAATTTCAAACAGTTCCAAGATTGGGCTACTAGTTCAAAAGTTACAGCCCTTTGAATTTTTTTCGAAATTGGTTTCTAGTCTATAACTTTTGATTGAGAAGTCTGATCGAAAAAGTACGAATTGTTTTGGATTCTACGCACCAAAATTAATAAGAAAAAGTGTTTTCCCGAGAAATTTTGGTGCAGTCGATTTTTGGTAAAAAAGGAAGGTTATACACTGCCTTTTTTTGAGCCCCGAGAAAAAAATTGTCTCAGATCGACCCGGAAAAAAAATTTCTTATAGAATGTGGCCTGTAGAATCCATAATTTCAAACAGTTCCAAGATTGGGCTACTAGTTCAAAAGTTACAGCCCTTTGAATTTTTTTTCGACATTGGTTTCTAGTCCATAACATTTTATTGAGAAGTCTGATCGAAAAAGTACGAATTGTTTTGGATTCTACGCACCAAAATTAATAAGAAAAAGTGTTTTCCCGAGAAATTTTGGTGCAGTCGATTTTTGGTAAAAAAGGAAGGTTATAACCTGCCTTTTTTTGAGGCCCGAAAACCTGCCTTTTTTGAGGCCCGAAAAAAAAATTGTCTCAGATCGACCCGGAAAAAAATTTTCTTATAGAATGTGGCCAGTAGAATCCATAATTTCAAACAGTTCCAAAATTGCACTGCTAGTTCAAAAGTTACAGCCCTTTGAATTCTTTTTCGACATTGGTTTCTAGTCCATAACATTTTATTGAGAAGTCTGATCGAAAAAGTACGAATTGTTTTGGATTCTACGCACCAAAATTAATAAGAAAAAGTGTTTTCCCGAGAAACTTTGGTGCAGTCGATTTTTGGTAAAAAAGGAAGGTTATAACCTGCCTTTTTTTTGAGGCCCGAAAAAAAAATTGTCTCGGATCGACCCGGAAAAAAAATTTTCTTATATAATGTGGCCTGTAGAATCCATAATTTCAAACAGTTCCAAGATTGGGCTACAAGTTCAAAAATTACAGCCCTATGAATTTTTTTTTCGACATTGGTTTCTAGTCTAACTTTTAATTGAGAAGTCTGGTCGAAAAAGTACGAATTGTTTTGGATTCTACGCACCAAAATTAATAAGAAAAAGTGTTTTCCCGAGAAATTTTGGAGTAGTCGATTTTTGGAAAAAAAGGAAGGTTAGGTATTCAAATACTATGCGAAGTATTCGAATACTTCTCAAAGTATTCAAATACCTTGCGAAGTATTCGAATACTAAATATTTGTGAAAGTATTTGAGTTACAAACACAAAATACTGCTTCCATAAAAGTATTTAATGACAAAGTATTTGAATACTTTGAAGCATTTGAATACTAAAAAGTTTTTACAAAATCGAATACAGCCCAGCTCTGATTGAATTATACTGGAAGCTTTCGAAACTGTAATCGGATAATATGATTTACGTAGGTACACTTCCGTTTGTGACATTTTCAAGCATTTGGTTTTTAAACGAATACAGCCCAGCTCTGATTGAATTATACTGGAAGCTTTCGAAACTGTAATCGGATAATATGATTTACGTAGGTACACTTCCGTTTGTGACATTTTCAGGGTAAACCACTTTCTCTAGGACTACAATTTCAGCACTTCTTCGTACAATATTATAAGAGACACAAAACAAGGAAATAATAGGTGGAGACTAATTTTATGTTACATTTGAATGATAGCTTCTTTTTGTTTTTAAGTTACGGTATGTTTTGCTGGTTTTGTGGGGCTCTGTTTCAATACAACGACAGGATATTCCAAATAATTGCCACTTTAATGGCCTAAGTTCTAACAGCTCTACCTTGATTTAGCAGAACAGCTTGAAAGGAAGTCAGGAGTCAGTTAGAAGCACAATGAAAACCTTCAGCCAACGCCACTCACAAATGATGGTTCTGCCACAAGAGTCCGGACATGATTACTTCGCGAAGAAGTTGCCCATGAATTGGTCATGAAGTACAATGAATACCTCAGCTCCCTGTCAACGGCAGCTCCCAAGCAGAGACAAACCACCAGCATGCCGTCACTAGCGGTAACGACACCTGGAGGGCGAGGATCCTAAGATATACCTCCCCCCAGGGGCGTAGCTAGGGTAGGGCAGACAGGGCACGGGCCCTGGTCGCCGTTCAAAAGGGGTCGCTAAAATCGCCAATTATTAAATTTAAAAATCAAAATAAACGACATCATATCAAACAATCCCATGGAATGAGTCGTTTACGTAAGGGGTACCGATGACCGATGCACTTGTTCGTTCGCCATTTGTGCATGCTACGCCACTGCCCCCCCCCCCTGACTCAGCCTGAGTCACACGCACCCACAATTTACAAAATTACGAAACTTATCCACGACACACGGGAAGAACTGGATGAGAAACACTCCAATAGCTATTGGAAGTAAGTATAAACAGATGGAGATTCCTTGCAAATTTAAGGCGCCGGGATGATTCTTGTTAGCTAATTGGGATGAAGATTAGTATTTTTTTCCAGAAATAAGATCAAAATTGCCTTTTTATTCCTGGAAAAATTTTAATTGTGTATTGTTTTACAGTTTCTTTGCTCTGATAAAGGACGAATCAATGTCCGAAATATAAGCATGTAAAATGCAGTTTTGATTTTATTCCTGAAAAAATACTAATTTCCATCCCAAAATCTAGGACGCCATTCAAGAAGCCCACGAGGATGTAATGGTAAACGGCGAATTACCTGATACTGCAAAGGAAACGGTTCACGTACTCGCAGTATCGCTCTGTGAGAAGGAATTACGAGAGGAAAAGGAGTACGAAAGGGTTCTTGTCCCACGGATACAGATACCACAATTTGAAGGCGATTACACGACATTGTTTATTTAGAACAGAACGAACCGCGAAAATTAAGGAAGGAATATTCTCAAAAATAACAAGGAAATGCAAACTAATATGGAAATATGTAGACTACTAGGAAGCCTAAACGGAAGATAATTAAAAAAGCTATGTAAGATCGACGCATCAGGATTTCCTGCATACTAACGTAATATACGTATGTTAAAGACGTAAATATCTGTAATATAAATAGTAAAAATAATAAAAGTAAGCATCAGAGTGAAAAATGTTAATTACAAAAAAGATGTGTCTTGATGAGATCTACAAAAAAGGCTTGTACACTTTTTGCGCCGGGTTCAAAATAAAGGCGCGAGAGGGCATTTTCTAAATGTTATACTATGACCAAAGATAATTGCATGATTCTATTAAAAGTAGTCGGAAAGTCAAGTCAGGACTTTACCTGACAACTACTTTATATTATTATAACAGTCACACAATTGTCTGATAAAGGAAACTAATTCTTAACACAAAGGAGATAAACAAAATCCAAATTTCGAGCGGAGCATAGTCCTCGCTCTTCTCCAATATTCGTTAAACTTACATAATTTTCCATACCACACCCGTACTTTATTATATTCATAAGTATTCCCACGAAACATACTCGCGTAGATGATTAAAAGTAAGGTAGTTATTGAAATAATCAGATTTTGAAACCGGAAGAACCTCTGTAGAAATGATCCGGGACCACATGTGCTAATTAGAGAAAGGTCCTTTTTGGATAAGTATCTGTTTATGTTTCTCGCTATACGGAAGATGATATTGAATGTGCCTGATACGCTTTGTTCTGTTTCAGAGAGGAAAGATTCCTCTACTGTTAGCAGTGGAGGCCGGCAATCAATCTATGTGCAGGGAACTTTTGAGTTCCCAAACGGCGGATCAACTCAAATCGGCGTCTGCTAATGGAGATACGGCACTCCATCTGGCTGCGCGCCGAAGGGACATTGACATGGTAATCATTCCCAAAATTCGACCACAAATTGAAACGTTCCCGTTTAGGTGAGAATCTTGGTAGATTACGGTACCAGCGTCGATCTGCAAAACGGCGAAGGTCAGACGGCTCTACACATCGCCGCGGCCGAGGGCGATGAGATTTTGGTAAAATACTTTTACGGGGTACGCGCCTCGGCCAGCATAACCGACAATCAAGATCGCACCCCAATGCATTTGGCCGCGGAATACGGGCACGCGAACATCATCGAGCTTTTGGTCGATAAATTTAAGGCGAGCATCTTTGAAAGGACCAAGGATGGATCGACGCTTATGCACATCGCATCCCTCAACGGACACGCGGACTGCGCGATGATGCTGTTCAAAAAGGGCGTCTATCTTCACATGCCCAACAAGGTTCGTTTATCGACTTTCTGCACGCATTAACGAGAATAAAATAATCTCGGCCATCAATCTGCCTTTCAAGGTTAGGAAAAGCTAACGTTTTCGTGTAATTCTTAAAGGTCATACGAATCATTATTTTTTTCAAGAATAGAGCAATAAAAGTGGTTGCGCAATCTTAAATATTGGTATTCAACATTCTTTGTCATGCAAATAGGGTTTATAATTTTGCATCTGTTTTATTCAGGATGGCGCTCGGAGTATACATACGGCGGCAAAATATGGTCATATTGGCATAATCAATACCCTTCTACAAAAGGGAGAAAAAGTGGACGTAACAACTAATGTAAGTATATCATGACGATAACGATGCAGCTTTTTCTTACAAATGCTTAAAAGGAAAATTACACTGCTTTACATATTGCGGTGGAAGCCGGAAAACCGCTAGTTGTAGAGACTTTACTAGGATACGGCGCCGATGTACATATTCAAGGTAATTTATATGTGGCCGCATGTCAGCTGGTAACGTCTGCAATTTTTTCTAGGCGGTAAATTAAGGGAAACAGCTTTGCACATAGCTGCCCGAGTTAAGGATGGTGATAAATGTGCCTTGATGTTATTAAAATCTGGAGCAGGTCCCAATATTACCACAGACGATGGGCAAACTCCAGTTCACGTTGCTGCCAAATACGGAAACCTTCACACACTACTTTTACTACTCGATGATGGAGGAGACCCCCAGTTCAAGAATAAGGTAAGCACATCTTATCGAGGATCTGTGAAAACCTTCGTATTTTAGAACGCCGAAACGCCCCTGCATTTGGCGTGTAGAGGGTGTAGGCCAGACGTCGTGCGACATCTAATTAATTACATAAAACAAAATAAGGGTAACGAGGTAGCTGCGCAATACGTGAATGAAGTTAACGATAACAACGAGAGCGCCCTACATTACGCCTGTGCTGTGACCAAGGAAGAAGTCGACGTTCCCTTGGCCGACAAAGAAGTCGTGAGGCTCCTGCTGGAAAACGGAGCTGACGTAAATTTGCTATCGAAACACGCTCACGAAACGTGCTTCCATTACGTTGCGGTTTCCGGAAATAACGACGTCCTGATGGCGATGATTTCCCATATGTCAAACACAGACATGCAAAAAGCTCTGAATAAGCAGTCGGCAATCGGTTGGACCCCACTATCAATAGCATCTCACAAAGGTCACACGGAATTTGTAAATAACCTGCTGACGAATCACGCGAGAGTAGACGTCTTTGACACCGAAGGGCGGTCGGCTCTGCACTTGGCCGCCGAAAAGGGCTTCCTAAAAGTGTGCGATCTCCTCCTCACGCATAAAGCGTTTATCAACTCAAAATCGCGAGTTGGCCGAACGGCATTGCATTTGGCGGCCATGAATGGCTATACACACCTGGTTAAGTTTCTGATTAAAGACCACAACGCCGTGATCGATATTTTAACTTTGCGTAAACAAACACCGCTGCATTTGGCGGCAGGTGCCGGCCAAATCGAGGTATGTAAATTACTTCTGGAACTAGGAGCCAATATCGATGCGACCGACGATATGGGGCAGAAACCTATCCATGCGGCTGCCCAGAATAACTTCTCGGAGGTGACCCAGTTATTTCTGCAACAGCATCCGAGTCTGGTAATGGCGACGACGAAGGACGGAAATACGTGTGCGCATATTGCGGCAGCTCAAGGTAGCGTTACTGTCATCGAGGAGCTGATGAAGTTCGACAGGCAGGGGGTGATCACCGCCAGAAATAAGCTGACCGACGCGACGCCCCTGCAAATAGCCGCGGAAGGTGGACATTCGGAGGTTGTCAAGGCTTTAGTGAGGGCCGGAGCGTCTTGTACCGATGAGAACAAGAGCGGATTTACGGCCGTGCATTTGGCGGCAAAAAACGGCCACGGGCAGGTTTTGGAGGTTTTAAGGTCGACCAACACTCTTCGGATAGTCAGTAAAAAGTTGGGGGTGACGGCTTTGCATATCGCGGCATACTTTGGACAGGCTGATACGGTCCGGGAGCTGCTCACTCACATACCCGGCACTGTCAAATCAGAACCGCCGAGCGGCGCGTCCCTAGTGCCAACGCTGGGAAATGAATCAGGAATGACTTCGTTGCATTTGGCGTCGTTTTCGGGTAACGAAAACGTCGTAAGGTTGCTCTTGAACTCGGCCGGTGTGCAGGTGGATGCAGCCTCGCACGAAAATGTAAATTTAATTCTTCTAACCGAGCTTTTATAATTAGAACCAATTTTGTAGGGTTACAACCCCTTGCATTTGGCATGCTTTGGTGGTCACACGACAGTTGTGGGTTTATTACTAAGTAGATCCGCCGAACTGCTCGAGAGTCACGATAAGCACGGTCGACGGGGTCTACACATAGCGGCGACTCACGGTCACTACCAAATGGTGGAAGTTTTATTGGGTAAGATTTATGACACCCTCTACGCTTGAATTACATTGATTTTGTACAGGTCAAGGTGCGGAGATCAACGCAACGGATAAGAACGGATGGACGCCTTTGCATTATGCGTCAAGGGCGGGCTGTTTTGACGTCGTAAAATTACTGACCGAATCTGGGGCATCTCCCAAATCGGAAACGAACCTTGGCGCCGCCCCGATTTGGTTCGCAGCCTCTGAGGGCCACAACGACGTCCTCGAATACCTACTAACAAAGGAACACGACACCCACACGCTAATGGAGGACAGAAGATTCGTTTACAATCTCATGGTCTGCTCCAAAAATCACAACAACAGGCCCATGGAGGAATTCGTCCTCGTTTCACCGGCACCCGTTGATACCGCCGCTAAACTATCCAACATACTCATCGTACTGTCCAACAAGGAGAAGGAGCGAGCTAAAGATTTAATCGCGGCCGGTAAACATTGCGAGTACATGGCGACCGAATTGTTAGCTTTGGCCGCCGGTTCGGAATCGGCCGGAAGAATCCTTACGGCCACCGATCGGCGGAACGTCGAATTTTTGGACGTACTTATCGAAAACGAGCAGAAGGAAGTGATAGCTCATACGGTCGTTCAGCGATACCTCCAGGTAAAAAAATGGTAGTTTCATTCAAACACCAACCAAAAACGGGTCCGTGAAGTGACAGCCTAGGCAGGAATTATTTTCGTAAACGTGCCATAATTTAGTGCTACTATGCTACCCCTTTGCCTAATTCCGTGAATAAAATTCAAAACGTTGTGCCCCATTTTCTGCTAATTAATCTTGGTATTTAATATTGTATCAGAACAGCGTTTATTAGTATTTCAGAATTTTCGAATGCCATACTCTACTCTAATGTTAAATTCAAGCTTTCTATTAAATATTATAATCTAGTAACTTACTAAGTAGCTATCGCTGGTAGTTTTAAGCTTTGGGCTAAGCCCTTTTATGAATAATTCAAGTTTTTAATGCACAACTTCCCATCCCGATGTAGTGTATGTTATGTACAGTTTTTTTTCAAAAGTTTGAAATCAATGATATATGATGTACTAATGACGTTAATGTGTGACTATTAAAATCAGTGCAATTACCGTATCGTTTACTTGGGTGGAGGGGGGAGGGGGAGATTTGCTAATTTTTCCTCACGCGGGTGGAGAATTAAGTGACTTTTTTTGGAAAATCACTATATGTCCCTGGAGAAGTAATTCGTGGATAATGTATCGTATCTGATCAGGTGATGGCCTCTCTTTTTTATGCCTTGTAAATTGCTCTCCTTTCTCAAGGAATACCAATTTTGGATAGGTTTCCTTCATTTTATTCCCCAGTCCCCCGCAATTCTCAAAGTACAGGAACCGGCAGCTAAGAAGACGAGAGATGACGCGAACCCACTATTACATTTTTGTAGGAAACGCCGCGCCATCCAGGGATATCCTGCACAGTAATATTATTAGTTTTAGTGGCACTTATTGGTGCGCCATTGTTCCACACTGGCTCTTCCTGCAGACTCTAAATTGCTCATCTGCGCATGCGGCGTTCTCGCCTTCTTAGTTGCCGGTTCCTGCAAGTAATTTTAGATATCGACATTCTGTGTACGTTTTTACTTCAATTATTTGTTGAAATGGCGAATTGTAAAGATCAATGTAAGCGCGATTGTTAATGTATAGCTGCACAAGTTATTGTTAGGTAGTAAAAAATGACACTGGTACACGTAAATGTTAGGCGCTCACTACAATTCCTCATAAGGAACCTCCCGTTTAAGTTAATCGAAGTACCAGGTGTTCAATAAAGCTAGTAGCTTCCATCAATGTACGGTGCGTTCATTAATTCTGCTATAATTCCTATACGGAAACGGGTGCTCCGTTACGGTTTAATGGAATAACCATCGTCCGAACAGCTTTCAAATGATTGAGGTATGAGTTTGCAGTTTCATTGTCATCAAAACTAATCGATCAAATATATAACAAATTAGGAAGCACAAGGGTGAAAGGATCAATGGTAATTGATCAAATTCACCCCGTATATTAAAAATTTAGAAATGCTAGACGAGTAACCTATAGGAACATTTCTAATTCCCGTCAATGTAAAAGCAGGCCGCATTTTGGAAACAAGAGTATTTTTTTTTACGTTTTTGCCAATTATTCAATAATTTTTTTTAACACGCTGTCTGGAAAAATTTTCAAAAAAGCTTCTACGGAAATTTTTAAGGTTTTTGAAAACCAAAAATATTTTTAAGAAGATTTAGTGTTTAGTGTTTGCTGCACGCTGTAAGGGTTTAATTATATTTACAGGGGTTGAATGTTATTCTCTACGGCACTGGTAATAATTTTACTGTAACAATTATTTTTTTGTAATGATTTAATTAAATCCACGGCTAGCTCAGTAATAAGTAAACTTTATGACTTACCTCGCAGAAAGTTGGTTCTTTATGTCCCCTTATAATTTAATTAATTAACCCGATTTTTTAATATTTGTAATTAATCCAACGCGTCGTACATTTTCCTATTCAAAAGATTTACACACCTCTGGATGCTAAATAATGTTGAACCCACTCAAAGAATGCCATTCTTTGATGAACTTAAAAAGTCCATTTTCACAATTAATGAGAAAAAATCACCAAAATCTTTTGTTTGGGTTCGCTTATTCTTCATAAAAAATATACAAATTTGTTCAAGGAATAAATTTCCGTGCTTCGACCTCTTCAGGAATGTTAAAATTACTTTGAACATAAATTGTTATCCAAAATTCCAAAACAATCGACTCCTGTTTTTATACAATGCAAAAATTTCAAATAAGGGGGTTGAGGTTCTTTCCAAATGACATTTGACGATTTGAATCAAGAACAAACTTGGCTGCAGGTTTTACGAAATTGAATATTTGGAATTTTGTTAATCACTTGAATAATTTACCAAGATGTCGCAGTATGAAATTGATCAATTTTCTCCTTGTATAAGGGTTTTAACAGGTAACAAAACCTTTAATTAATCGTCTTTAATCTTTTTACTGGTTGCCGTTTAATCAAGAATCTTATTATTGTCCCGTATAAACAAGATGGAAGTACAAATTTGGTTAATAAAAGTGTTTTTATCGTAGCTATCCACTCCAAGTGTAAACACAGTGAAACGTTCTGTTTTACTTGTGATTGTAATTCGCACACCCGACAATAACTTCGTCGAATTGATAAAACAGCTCCAATGTTTAAAAAAATATTACCTAATTGGGCGCACCTTCCAATTTAAATTAAAATTGAGTCCGTAAGTAACTCGCACTTGTCACCAATATCTTTACGAATAGTTTCTAATCGAATTACGCGTTTTGAAAAATAATAACAATTTTGTTTATGTTCGCTGTAAAGCGGTACATGTGTAAATCTCCTATGCCGACTAGAATAGAAATCCGGCCATAAATATGAAGATAGCGTTGCACATGTGCAATCCAATTTTGACGCGCTACTTCAATTTCGTTTATAAGAAGAATTTCTTTTCAATGCTTTCATAAATAAGAAAGTTGCCACTGCGCATGCGGAAACCTAAATTTTAAAACTAACGTTAGATTTCCCTTTGTTCCAAGTTGCTATGTATCAAATTTAATTTACATGCTTCCATAAATAAAAAAGTTGGCACTGCGCATACGCAAAACCAAATTTTGAAACTGGCGTTAGATTTTCATTTATTCCAAGTGCCTATGTATCAAATTTCATTCAATATTTTTATAAATAAAAAAGTTTTCAATTCGGTTTATAAATGGTCGAGATGCGAAAAGGGCACCTGTGAATTTTGAATCCATTCGACTCAACTTTTGGCATTGCGTATTATATGGCTAAAGCTATGCCCATATTGAATTTCATGCAATTCAGTTCATAACTAACGGAGATGTCAAAGCGATCGGACATTTCTAAACAAAGTTATCGTTCACACGGACAGATAGAGGGACAAACAGACAAAGGAACAGACGGACAGACCAACAGACAGACGACAGACAGCAATACAAAATTATAAACGATCTCTAGGATGGTTAATAAACGGCAAAAGTGTAAAATTATGGAACATGTAAAAAACGGTTTTTTGGTTTTTTACAATAACTTTTTTAGCAATAAACGCAAAAAAAATTCCTTCCTTGGTGCAAGCCTCGACACCATAACGAACCAAATAGCGAAAAAAGTAGAACAATAGCTCTTAAGATAAAGAACTAGTAGCGTCTCAACGAACGAGCGGACGGACGGACGGACGTACGAACAAAGTGGCCACAATAGCGCATTTTTTTTTAGTTTTGTAGAAATGCGCTAAAAATCGGTACCAGTAAATCGCACCTGCATTAATTTATTTTGCAAATACTACAACTAATAAAAAATATTATTCGTCTAAAGGTTAAATTTTGTTGTTGTCAACGCAATGAGCACAACAGCCAAAACCGAACTGGTGGTACAAATTAGCAGAAAATTACAAGTGACACATTTCAAATTGATAGCACGCACTAGCAGAAAAGCACAAAATTTTAAATTGGTAGCACAAAATTACGAGACTAATTCCATTCTAGGCGAGACCACAACTTCACGGACCCACTTAGCACACACAACTGATCCTTATTTTCCTTTCAGGAACTGTGGAGAGGATCACTGAATTGGCCTGCATGGAGAACCGTCTCGTTGTTTTTCGCCTTTATCATCTGCCCCCCGCTTTGGGTGGCCCTAACTTTGCCGCTCGGGCACAAATACAACAAAATTCCCATCATTAAGTTTATGTCGTACTTAACCTCTCACGTGTACCTCATGTTATTTTTACTGATAGTCGGCGTGACACCCCCATACGCAGTGGTGCGCGAAATGTTAATCCCTTACTGGTACGAATGGATCTTATTAGTGTGGTTAAGTGGACTCTTACTATTCGAATTGACTAATCCTAGCGATAAATCGGGACTCGGATGGATTAAAATATCGGTGCTGCTTTTTGGAATTTTCGGTGTCGGTACGCACGTGCTGGGATTTTTTATTACGCCCAACAGTTGGCCGACGTTGATGTATTGCCGAAATCAGTTATTTGCGCTATCGTTCCTGTTGGCATGCGTGCAAATATTGGACTTTCTGTCGTTCCACTACCTGTTTGGACCATGGGCGATTATTATAGGAAACCTAATGAAAGATTTGGCAAGATTTCTTGCCGTTTTAGCCATATTCGTTTTTGGATTCTCCATGCACTTCGTCGCGCTGAATCAGCCCTTTAAGGATTTGTCAAATACGGAGGTGAAGCAGCTGCGTAGGCCGCCACCGGGATACTTTCGTGAAGGTAAGTCCCTTTAGTTATTTCCGTCATTTTGCGGTTACCACTAACTATCGATTTGAAGTAATTTTTGGACTTTATATAATTTGTAGTGTTGTCAGGTGACATATTATACTTGGTATTTGTACTTACTTTTATTTTGACAAAGGGAATCTAGATAATAGAACTATCCCGGTAAATGTAGACTGGGTTGGAACAACCACAACGGCTACGGTACCACGATATGGTCGCCTCCGCAAAAAGCACACGGTGCAAGATGAGGGCAGTAAGTGATGCCTGTGGGGTTTTAGTCCTTGTCTAATGGTGTGTCGTCGCAGACCGGCATTGCTTTTGTGTGTCTGTCTTTATTTATGTTAGATGAAGTAGTACTGGGTTAACGTCTGTCTGTATGTGTGTAGTCGGTTAACGCCTTTGTACTAATTGACGGATACATTTCATAGTGAAAATGAATCCTATAAGCGCCTTTGAGAAGCTATCGTTTGCCGTATTTGGACAAACGACACACGATGAGCTAATAGTAGAGGCGCCGGCAGGAACGCCACCCTATCGACCGGATTGGACGAAGAATCTGTTCAAATTTTCATTCGGCATATACATGTTGGTCTCGGTCGTTGTGCTAG
Organism: Photinus pyralis; assembly: GCF_008802855.1. NCBI lineage: Eukaryota > Metazoa > Arthropoda > Insecta > Coleoptera > Lampyridae > Photinus > Photinus pyralis. The sequence continues at coordinate 28,067,182 of NW_022170738.1, read as the reverse complement.
TCAATCTTCTCATTGCTATGATGTCTGACACTTACCAACGCATCCAGGTAATTAGCGTGATTTGTGATTCCAGTCCAAAAGAACCCGGTGGAGATTTTTGAGCTGATGTTTTTCGCGATTTTTGGACAAACTTCAGCCGAACAGCTACATACCAAGCAACATCCTCAATCGGCATGGACTGAGGCCTTATTTAAACTCATTTTTGGAATATATATGTTGGTCTCCGTTGTTGTTTTAATTAATCTACTCATTGCTATGATGACCGATACATATCAGAGCATACAGGTAACGCTCTTGCATGCTGTGGTGCACGCCTATAAATACAATCGCACCAGTTCTCTTGGACTGGATGACATGTGATAGAATAGACTTTTCGTGTCTTCATAGATAAAGTGGTAGGTTTTCTGTAGTTAACTCCGCTACTTTATTCATGAAGTTGTTCACTTAGTTTAGTGTTTACCGCAACAAAGTTGTACATAAACTGAAATCATCGGATGTAAATAAACATGTACAGAAATCCATTTACACATGCGTAGGCACAATCCGATATTGAATGGAAGTTTGGTCTGAGCAAGTTGATACGCAACATGCATAGAACAACAACAGCGCCCTCTCCGATCAATCTAATTACAACATGGCTCTTTTACCTAGTCGACCTGTGCAGAGCTAGAGGTAAGATTCGGACTTCAAAGTAGGATACGTGGTAATACTCTGTGCTTAGTGAAAAAGAAGAAACGGCCTAGTCTGGTGCACATGATGAACACCTTCCAAGCGCAAGAGCTAAGTCCAAGATCCAAAGCCGGTGCCAAATGGTTGTCGAAGGTCAAAAAAGGAAGTCAAATCGCTCCAAAGGAATCGGTCGCATCGTTGACGGTGACCCAGCTACGAAGCCCCTTAGGCTCGCAGATGAGCTTCAACTTACACACCAACCGTATCGAACACGTCGCCGACTGGGAATCAATTGCCAAAAAATACAGGGCGCTCGTTGGACACGTGGACGAAATCAAGAGCGCTACAAACACCGACGCCGAAAGTGACGATAATGGAAATGAAAGCGACACACCCGTTCCTAATAACGTCGCCCCTTAAAAGTCAATAACTCTTCCAAATGTAGATAGAATTAGTCGCATGTAAATACCTGGTTCCTATTCTGCAACAAACTAGCTTTATACATAGCAATTTTTATACTCCCAGGCTTTCCTTCGTAATTGTATAAGTGAACAGGATTTCATCCGCAATGTATGCCAAACTTTGTATCAAAATTGTTATATAAGAGTATAAGAGTCTTTGTTTATTAAATGAAGTAGTTTATGTAAGATGTTTCGTACAAATAGTTACGTTTAAGTATGTCAGTAGACCTAAAACATTACAAAGATATAAAGTCCAAAAATTACACTGATCGTTACTGAAATTCGCCTCATATTAAACCTCACTGTTCTTTAAAACTAGGAAACGGTTAGCTTACTACACAAATCAGACAGAGTAGTTTCAACAATTTGGACTATTTCTCTTTGTACTGTTAGAGCAGTCCTTAATTACTTGCAACGATATGTATTTTTAATAAAAAAAAAAGAACATTGGAAACTTTTTGTCTTTCAAAAACGGCTGAGAGGTTAGATGATTCAATTTTAATAAGTGGTCAACAAATAGCATCGGTCATTTGCGATTGCTATTGCCGCGTATTAATCGTCCGAAACCTAATGCATTAAAAACGCTTAACAACAACGTAATACTGAGTAAATCCCCACCAAGGAGTGTGTAAAGTTAGTAGAACAGGAACTGAACGAACGTCAATTTGGGCACTTTGAAATGCTCTGTGGCTTGCACCTTTCTCTTGTGACCTGGATCACTTTCATTAGTCCGGAACTGAAATGACCTTTACAGTTTGAGCTTACAGTTTGTCATTTTAGGGGAAGTACAGTAAGCATCAAAATACTAAACTGCTACATAGGTACGGTACCTCGTATTATAAACTGTGTGCAACTGTATTTGTCACAGTACGCAGATGTGGGAGTCCCCAAAAATAATAAACTCACAGACTTGGAATCGACGCCAATAACAAATCGATTCTGGTAGACGTTAAATTTGGCACAAGCTACTAGAGTAACAACGCTCAACATTTTAGACTATTTTGTACTATAAGATATGGTATCAAATAAAAGCGCACTTAGGGGATGGAAAATTCGCGCTCCCGTAGCGACCCACTTCTCACATCAATAAAGTAATGCCCAGTTGCACCAACAAAATTAAGCCTTGCCTAAAGTTAAGTCGAACTTAAAATCTATGGCAACGACTATTAAGACAATCGATGCCATGGTATTTAAGTTATGCTTAAGTTTAAGGGATGCTTAATTTTGACGGTGCAATTGGCCATAATATTTAAACATAATCCATCACAGAAATAAATATTTACTGTGGCTAGTACAGATACCAGCCGCACACCTGCGCATGCGTGACTTTGCCCATTCTATTTCCAATCGGTTTAGCCGTTTAGCCGGAAATGAAAGTACAGACAGATATACAGACCGACATATGAGACTGAATTTTCTAATAAAATTTTTAATTACAAAACCAAAAGGAACTTTGACTTTAAAGAGCAATTGAAGGGTTGCTTAAGAATCATTTATACATAACCGAATAACGAAATACAAATATTTGGTGTACTACAAAAATTACAACCCCCGCAATCGAGGATTAATGCACGTGAGAGTCCGAATTCTAATAAAATTCGTAATTTTAAAACCAAAAAGAACTTTGACTTTAAAGAGCAATTGAAGGGTTACTTATGGATCATTTATACATAATCGCGTAACGAAATATAAATATTTGGTTTACTACAAAAATTACAACCCCCGTAATAGAGGATTACTACACGTAAAGGTCCGAAATCTAATCAAATTCATAATTTTAAAACCAAAAGGAACTTTGACTTTAAAGAGCAATTGAAGGGTTGCTTATGGATCATTTATACATATCTGAACAAAGAAATACAAATATTTGGTGTACTACAAAAATTACAACCCCCGCCATCGAGGATTAATACACGTAAAAGTCCGAATTCTAATCAAATTCATAATTTTAAAACCAAAAGGACCTTTGACTTTAAAGAGCAATTGAAGGGTTGCTTATGGATCATTTTACATAGGTAACCGAATAACGAAATACAAATATTTGGTGTACTAAAAAAATTACAACCCCCGCAATCGAGGATTACTACACGTAAGATTCCGAATTCTAATAAAATTCATAATTTTAAAACCAAAAGGAACTTTGACTTTAAAAAGCAATTGAAGGGTTGCTTTTGGATCATTTATACATATCTGAACAAAGAAATACAAATATTTGGTGTACTACAAAAATTACAACCCCCGCCATCGAGGATTAATACACGTAAAAGTCCGAATTCTAATCAAATTCATAATTTTAAAACCAAAAGGACCTTTGACTTTAAAGAGCAATTGAAGGGTTGCTTATGGATCATTTTACATAGGTAACCGAATAACGAAATACAAATATTTGGTGTACTAAAAAAATTACAACCCCCGCAATCGAGGATTACTACACGTAAGATTCCGAATTCTAATAAAATTCATAATTTTAAAACCAAAAGGAACTTTGACTTTAAAGAGCAATTGAAGGGTTGCTTATGGATCATTTATACATATCTGAACAAAGAAATACAAATATTTGGTGTACTACAAAAATTACAACCCCCGCAATCGAGGATTAATGCACGTGAGAGTCCGAATTCTAATAAAATTCGTAATTTTAAAACCAAAAAGAACTTTGACTTTAAAGAGCAATTGAAGGGTTACTTATGGATCATTTATACATAATCGCGTAACGAAATATAAATATTTGGTTTACTACAAAAATTACAACCCCCGTAATAGAGGATTACTGTAACACGTAAAGGTCCGAAATCTAATCAAATTCATAATTTTAAAACCAAAAGGAACTTTGACTTTAAAGAGCAATTGAAGGGTTGCTTATGGATCATTTATACATATCTGAACAAAGAAATACAAATATTTGGTGTACTACAAAAATTACAACCCCCGCAATCGAGGATTAATGCACGTGAGAGTCCGAATTCTAATAAAATTCGTAATTTTAAAACCAAAAAGAACTTTGACTTTAAAGAGCAATTGAAGGGTTACTTATGGATCATTTATACATAATCGCGTAACGAAATATAAATATTTGGTTTACTACAAAAATTACAACCCCCGTAATAGAGGATTACTACACGTAAAGGTCCGAAATCTAATCAAATTCATAATTTTAAAACCAAAAAGAACTTTAACCATAAATAGCAACTGAAGAGTTGCTTATGGATCATTTATACATATCCGAATAACGAAATACAAATAATTGGTGTATTACAAGAATTACAACCCCCGCAATCAACGATTACAATACATATGATTCTGAATTTTCTAATAAAATTCGTAATTTTAAAACCAAAAAGAAACTTTAACTTTAACCTCATTTTGTTTGATCTGGTAACGTTTCTTTCCTAATTTCGTCAAAACCGATACTATTGTTTGTGTAACTTCAACCCTTTTCTAAGAGTTTGAAATTTCAAAATTTCGCTTTCTAAGTAATTGGTTTTGTACTAGCTAAGACCTTTAAATTAGGTACCTTTATTTGCATGAAGATCACGTCTTTCTTAATCGCCATGGATGGGGAGAGTTGGCGGCAGAGGATCTCCAACTGCACTCGTACACGTCGGTGGACCACTGGCAAGCGGGACTGGTGAGATATTCCAAACACTGAAAAGAGAAATATTATAAATGTAAAAAAACCGCAGTTTATATAGAAACCGGTAAAAAATGTGCAGAATTAAAATATTAGTAGCTGTCGTAGTTTTATAGATATGAAGCACTTTTTTTATGAATGAGTATGTATCTAATCAAAAGAACAAGCAATCCGCTATTCTGAACGACTCAAAAACCATGACGTACTCACCTAGTTCGATTGAAACTTGAGTTCACCAGGATTAGGGTAGACTTGAATCCGGTCATCTGTGAACAATCAATGAGATTAGTACACCCTCCAAAGTGTACTCATAAAGTGTGTTTGTTCAATAATTAGCTACCTAATCAGAGATGACTTACGATCAATCATCTAATCATCTGAGAGTAGGTATCTAATTATTACATAAACGTACACTTCTGTAACGATTACTCACCTCCCTTTGAAAACCAAAAACCCGATCTTCACGCAATACTAAATGGGGTATGATCAACCCCTAAGACATGTTCCTTGGAAACATAATGACTGGCTGCGGTACTTCCTGGGGGAGGAAAACTGTTCACTTCACTAAATTACTATGGCTATGAATTCATGGCCATAACAATTCATATGGAGTGAACTGCTGATGACCATTCCAAAAATGACCGCTGCCAGTCTATCACGCCACCAAGATTAACGCTGAGAGAGTTAACCACAACTCAATTAGAACTACAATACGAAGATCGGCTAAAATTATTCGTTGATTCTTATTTTGGTCACTTTATACACTATTCACTTTTCCCCCACTGCTAAATACACAAAAAAAATGCAACAAGTCACATGCTTAGAACAGGAAAAATCCTACCTTTATAAGGCTGCCCTTCTGGAATCTGAAACAAAAGAAAATACGTTAAAATGATGAAGAAAATTTTTCAAAATAGTTAATAGTTAGACTATGTTTTTTTTTGGAATACATTACGTTATGAATAGTGACTATATTAAATATTATAAATTTACCCTTTAGCCTTATTCATTCCGTTTTGGACCACTGGACGCTGCTACCCGCAGCCGGCGTTCAGGCATAGTGAGTTGGGATCACTGAAAAGTGAGAAATATATATTACAAAAGAGCTCTCGTGATTTTTGTGTAGAACTATAGTTACTGGACATTTGGTTTACAAAAAATATGATACATTAACATGGTACGTAATTTCGGGGCGATCAAAATCGGGTTATATTAAAGTGAATTGTGTACTTACCTCATTAGCCTGAATCGTGTTCAACAGAATCGAGTTGATTCCTCTCAGGTAGATGCAGGACGAGGGCGGGGTCATCATTGGCGCTGTGAACAATCGAAAGGATTTGTAAGTAATCATGTTATAAAAAACATTTATTGGCTCTGTTCCTTTATTAATCAATTACCTCAATGTGGTCTTTCATCTCAATGTTAAGATCATCTTATACATTAATAAACGAACATAAGCCTATGGTGGATTAATCACTTACCTTCCTTTAAAAACGTGATCTTCGTATGACAATCTTTGGTAACGAAAAAATTGACTGGAATAGTTCCTCATGGCCTCATTTACAAGAAAACTGAAAGAAACCGATACGGCTGTGAATTATAGTCATACCGGACGTTTTAGGGTAACTGTTTCATGCCACGAGAGAATCATTGCAATCAGTCTTACATCATCAAGATGACTATACGAAGGTCAGTTAAAATAATTACCTGGTTGGTTTTCTTTGTAGTCACAGTATTCACTATATTCACTCCCCCCCTCTTTTAAATACACAAAAAATAGAATACCACCACCCATGCACCGAAAAAGAAAAATCCTACCTTTATAAGGCTGCCCTTCTGGAATCTGAAACAAAAGAAAAATATGAAAAAAAAATTTAGTAGTTAATAGTGAATTTCTATGTTACTTTTTTTTTGTTTTTGGAATACATTACATTGTGAATAGTGACTATTAATGCTCAAATTAGATATTAGACATTTACCCTATAGCCTTATTTATTCGGTTTCGGACCACATGACGCTGCTACTTCCACCCTGTCCACTCTCCTATCGTAAGCCAGAATCCAAGGCTGCCCTTCTCGAATCTGAATCAAAGAACATAAATATACATTAAAACTATGAAACACGAGTAAGGAATTTGAGTTTTTACATGCACGGCGTTTGCTAGAAGGGCCTCCTCTCTCCTTTTGTTGTGCTTTACTACAAATATCAAGTTAGGTACTACTTTTCATCCGGAAAATAGAGACTGAAAATGGACCTGCAAACCTAGAATTATTTTCAAGTTTTTGTATGTTATAGAGGATCATCTATTGGTTAAGAATGTAAGTTTCCGACCTCCCACCACTTGTGCTTTCCCGTACCCCCGAAATTTGTTTGGTTTTTTTAGTTTTTCATTCATATTTTTTTAATGGTTTACTGGACTTATTTCAGTTTAAGCCCTTCCATCCGCTACAAAAAGGAATGATTATTTCAACCTCCTATAGTAGTTCAACTATTTAGCTTTCGAACGTAATTTACAAATCATTATTTTATATTAATCCTGTGTGGGGTTGCTAGCCGCAGGTGGGGGATAGAGAAATGCTCGCCAGATATGACGGGTGCCGAGGAAATAACATACCCGGGGTGGGCCAAAACTAGCCTTGAGGTATAAGGGAATATACCCGATCTCGATAAGAGGTCGAGAAGGAGGGCTATGGTTGGTAGAAATTAATTCCTTTCGTTGAGACCTTTCATTAGAGTACCATGAATGATAAAACAGGTTCCACTCCCCCGCCCCCCTCCACCCTAGCTCCACTCCGTACTTTCATAAGGACACAAAGAAGGGCAGTAGTTGGTAGAAAACGGTTCCTTTCGTTGAGACCTTTAATTAGAATACAATGAAAGATAAAATTATTTTTTAACCCCTCCCCCCTCAGGCCCCGTAGCTCAATGATCTCGAAAAAGAGTCGCACGGGAAAATTATAGTTTGTACAAAGTAATTTATTTCGATGCGACCTTTCATTAGAATACCATGAAGGGTAGTACATGTGAGCCCCCCCCCCCCCAATTTTCTAAAGTTTAACTTGGCACCACTAAACGCATGCGTATGCAAAATCTGAGACCAATTGGTTGTCGTATGTAAAAGTTATGCACGTTTTACTTTAAAAAACAGCATCTCAGGAAATAATTCGTTGAGAGGCCCCCTTTTAGACAGCGAAATTTGATGGCCGTCTGGCAAACTTTCAAGGTATAGGCTACCTACTGCAAAAAATTTCAGGACTGTAGGACCATTTCCCTAGAAGTAGTTCGAAACGGCAGAAGTGGGTCCGGACGGACGGACGGACAAAACGCAAACAATAGCAATTCTTACAAAAATGTGCCAAAAATTAAGGGAAAAGAAGATGATGACAGAATGGAAAAATTAAATAATCCACTCCTCATTAAGGGAATGGGGAGAGAGTTATTCCATGAGGAGTGCTCCGGACTAGTTTCAACATTCAACCACAAAACATAAAAGCGAAAAGAAAGGTGAAGAATCACCATTGCAAAATCAGAGACCAATTGGCTGGCGCATGTAAAACTTGGGCATGTTTTACCTTCAAGGACAGCATCTCAGGAAACAATTAATTCATGGGGGGGGGGGGCTCCCCTTTAAAACGGCGAAATTTTGATGGGCACCTTCAAGGCATTGCAAAAAATTCCAGGAATCTAGGATAATTCCCCTAAAGGTGGGTCCGGACGGACGGACGGGCAGGCGGCCGGAAAAATAGCAAACAATAGCACTTTTTTTAATTCTTAAAAAATGCGCTAAAAATGAACGAAAGGGCGAAGGGGTGTCCGATATTGATTTTGAAAAAGAATTTATTCACAAACGTTACTCATTGCAATTGAAAATAATTTAATAGCACTTCCCGATTTACGCCCAGAACAACGGACGGACGGGCGAAGAATGGGTCGTCTCCCGAGGGATATTACCTAATACGATTACCTATTCATAGTGGCCATACATGTACTAGTACTATTTACTACAGTATGAACTGCGATGAAAGATGAGTTTACACTGTATTAGGAGAAAGTGGCAGGTGTCTTTAATTTATAAATCCGCATTTCCTATGTGTCAGAAAAACTGAGCACTTGCAAATAAATACCGTCAAATTAGATCGATTTTGCCATCAATTGGTGAGAAAAATCTTCTCTTGTGCAGAAATTGTTTGAACCTTTAACCATGTAGCCCATTATGTATAAAAATTAGTACGTACCTAATTAAAAATTTGAAATTTTTCAAATCGATTAACGTAATTTTAGTTGATTAGTATAAATACGAGATTATTTTAAAAGAATGTCTTGATATCGCCTCAACGGCCGCATCTGGTGATGACGTGGCGCGTTATCTCTGTACACGTGGCAGGTAACGCTACAGTTTCGAATTCTAATTTACCATTCGGATAGATTTAGAATGAAAATATTTACACTGCGGTTTATTTAGTTTGTTCATATGAGAGTTTATTACATGTTTTTGGATTTCTATGTGACGAAAACCCACTTTGGAGCATACTAGTTACCTTTTGACTATTATGAACCTAAACCACCGACTAAAAAAACCCAACCCTTTCCAAATAAATTTCTGAATTTTTGTTTCATGGTAGTAGTTCCTAATAGGCACAAGAGGATATGGTTTTTTTATGATGGGTACATTTAACTACGGGCCCTTTTACCGCCCCAATTAAATAAGGTAAAAACTCACCCTTTAACCTTTATTAATTCAGTCTCTCCAAGGGAAGAATCACTACCAAACACCATTGGAAAAACACTAAACCCAACCGTCGACGTTTCTCGCGTTACTACAATCGGAATCGTGACGTAGACGGATAGGTAGGTAACGAGTGAGACAGAAAACAAGTGCCTTATGGGAATACTTTGCTGAGGTTATTTTCGCGCATTTCCAATCGTCAAAGTTGGAATTTATTCACAAATTTAGAAAATACTCAGTGTTTTGAGTACAGTTTAATCAAAATAGGAAACCCTATCCAATTTTGATTTGTTTGAAAATTGAATTTGAAGGCAATTATTTCAATTAAGTACACGGATGGCACAAGTTTGTTGTTTCAAATTCTTATAAAGCATATTTGGGGCATTGGCATTCTTTTTATCTTTTAACTTTAGTGAAAATCAGTAATTTTTTGCAACTATTTGGCGCGCTTCTAGTTTTTTTTTAATGGTTCCCGTACTTTCGAATTTTAGATTTAAGTTGCTGGTCTACTTTTCGGACATTTTTTTAGTTTAACATGTTGGATTTCCGGCAGCAACCCTTGAAATTTTTAAAGGTTGCGCATTCCTGGTTTCTGTTCACGCACTTGGTCGTGAATAAGAAGTTAATTTCAGATCTGTATGATTTAAATTAAATTATATTTCCAATCTGCCGAGGTTAATGCTTGTTAATGGCACTTTTACATGAAAGTTAGCTGGAGGGCATGAGCTGAAGGGACGCACGGATGAAGATCCTTTCCCCTAGACTACTCATTGCAATTGAAAACATCAGATTAATAGCACTTCCCAATTTACGCACAGAACAACGGACGGACGGGCGAAGGGTCAGTCGTCTCCTGAGGGATAGTACCAAATATATACTATACATACTTCGTCCTCTACATCTGGACTCTGGTGTGTTCATTTACTTATTTACTACAGTATGCACGGCAATGAAAAATTAGTTTACGCTAGATTAGGAGAGAGCGACAGGTGTTTTTAATTTACAAATCCGCATGTGTCAAAAAACTAAGCACTTGCAAATTAATACCATCAAATTAGATCGATTTTGCGATCAATTGGTGAGAAAAATCTGCTCTTGTACGGAAACTGTGTGAACCTTTAACCACGTAGCCCATTATCATTGATACCATTATGTATGCATAAAGATTAGTACGTACCTAATTAAAAATTTGAAATTTTTCAAATCGATTCAACGTAATTTTAGTTGATTAGTATAAATACGAGATTATTTTAAAAGAATGTCTTGATATCGCATCAACGGCCGCATCTGGTGATGACGTGGCGCGTTATCTATGTACATGTGGCAGGTAACGCTACAGTTTAGAATTCTAATTTACCATTCGGATAGTTTTAGAATGAAAATATTTACACTGCGGTTTATTTAGTTTGTTCATATGAGAGTTAATTACATGTTTTTGGATTTCCATGTGACGAAAACCCACTTTGGAGCATACTAGTTACCTTTTGACTATTATGAACCTAAACCACAGACTAAAAAAACCAAACCCTTTCCAAATAAATTTCTGAATTTTTGTTTCATGGTAGTAATTTCTAATAGGCACAAGAGGATATGGTTTTTTTATGATGGGTGCATTTAGCTAAGTGCCCTTTTACCGCCCCAATTAAATAAAGTAAAAACTCACCCTTTAAACCTTATTAATTCAGTCTCTCCAAGGGAAGAATCACTACCAAACACCATTGGAAAAACACGAAACACAACCGTCGACGTTTCTCGCGTTACTACAATCGGGATCGTGACGTAGACGGACAGGTAGGTAACAAGTGAGACGGAAAACAAGTGCCTTATCGGAATACTTTGCTAGAGGTTGTTTTCGCGTGCGCTCCCTCCAGTTTCCAATCGCCAAAGGTGGAATTTATTCACGAATTTAGAAAACACTCAGCGTTTTGAATACAGTTTAATCAAAATATGCAACCCTATCCAATTTTGATTTGTTTGAAAATTGAATTTGAAGGCAATTATTTCAATTAAGTTAACGGATGGCACAAGTTTGTCGTTTCAAATTCTTGTAGAGCATATTTGGGGCATTGGCATTCTTTTCATCTTTTAACTTTAGTGAAAATCAGTCTTTTTGCAATTTTTGATGTAGGTTGCTTGAAATGGCGCGTCCAATTGGAGCTGGATTGTTTGGCGCGCTTCCAGTTTTTTTAATAGTTCCCAGAATACTTTCGAATTTTAGATTACAGTTGCTGGTCTACTTTTCGGAAATTTTTTGGGTTTTCATGGTTAGCATCTTGAATTTCCGGCTTGGAACTTTTTAAATATTGCGCTTTTGCCCAACAGATGTCATTCATGGTTTTCTGTTCATGAATTTGGTCGTGAGTAAGGGGTTAATTCCCGATTTTAATGATTTAAATTATGTTATATTTCCAATTTACCCTCCCCCTACTTTTTTGACGAAAATACACGTTTTGAAGACGCAGGAATCAAAATCAGACAAAATCTCGATGATGTTGATCGGTCTGTCTGACTGTACCTAGGACTATACTCTAATTTCCGGCTAAACGGATGAACTGATTGGAACCAAATTTGGTACACATATTCTTAGACATGAAAGAAAGGAAAGCGTTTGAACAAAACGCGGATGCACAGATGCGTGAGTGGTATCTCAAAATCTATGTCAATAATTTTCATTATTTGGATTGATTGATTTATTTATTTATAAAGCGATCATCTGTCAACTTAAACGCGATCTTTTTGCAACATACGCACAAATTTGTCTTACTCAAAAAAGTACCAAGCACAATTTTCAAAGTATCGCTATAATAATTGCAAAAATAATTAAAACGCATGCCGTTTGAGTTGATGAAAAGGTCACAACTCACAGAGCTGGGCAGTATTGATTTTGTAAATACTTTTTAATATTCAAATACTTTGTACTTAAATACTTTTATGGAAGCAGTATTTGTATTTGTAACTCAAATACTTTCACAAATATTTAGTATTCGAATACTTCGCAAAGTATTTGGATACTTCGTAAAGTATTCGAATACTTCGCATAGTATTTGAATACTTAACCTTCCTTTTTTACCAAAAATCGACTACTCCAGAATTTCTCGGGAAAACACCTTTTCTTATTAATTTTGGTGCGTAGAATCCAAAACAATTCGTTCTTTTTCGATCAGACATCTAAATCAAGTTATGGACGAGAAACCAATTTCGAAAGAAAATTCAAAAGGCTGTAACTTTTGAACTAGTAGTCCAATCTTGGAACTGTTTGAAATTATGGATTCTACAGGCCACATTCTATAAGAAAAATTTTTTCCGGGTCGATCTGAGACAATTTTTTTTTCGGGCCTCAGAAAAAGGCAGTGTATAACCTTCCTTTTTTTATCAAAAATCGACTGCAACAAAATTTCTCGGGAAAACACTTTTTCTTATTAATTTTGGTGCGTAGAATCCAAAACAATTCGTTCTTTTTCGATTAGACCTCTCAATATAAAGTTATGGACAAAAAACAAATTTCGAAAAAAAATTCAAAGGGCTGTAACTTCTAGTAGCCCAATCTTCAAACTGTTTTAAATTATGGATTCTACGGGCCAAATTCTATAAGAAAATGTTTTTTCCCGGTCGATCTCAGACATTTTTTTTCCGGCCTCAAAAAAAGGCAGTACTTTTAAGTTAGGTATTCAAATATTTGAGAACAATTTAGAAATGTTTAGGGAAAGTTTCCATTGTCACAAAATCAAATATAAAAATCCGATACATCTGAATACCGAACTCGATAGTCTACGTAACTTAAAAACAATAGGGACCTTTCTTATATCCTTAAGACCATTGTACCAATTTTCAAAGCGATCGCACGTTTCTAAACAAAGTATCATGCACACGGACAAACGGATGGTCAAAAATGGATCTGTTCCAAAATCGCTAGGATTAATTTCAGAAAGGCGTACGTATCATGTGCACGACGCTTTGAAAACTGGTACACGTATTCTTAAGGATATAACTGGGTATAAGAAAGGTCCTGGTAGGTACCTCCTATATAATAATATAATAATAATATTTCGCTTTTACTCCCCTTAAATTTGTATATAACAATAGAAATATAAAAAAAGCTAACCCCATACAAAGTATAACTTGATTTTTAAGTAGTATTAAGACTTTTATCTAGTATACTATTTTAAATTTTTAATGTATTTGAGTGACAAGTATTTGAATACTTTTTACTGTATTCGAATACTTTTCAAAGTAAGTTAATGAAATACTTTTCAAAGTATTCGAATACTTTTGATAGTATTCGAATACCTTTGAAAGTATTCGAATGCATTCTAAAGTATTTGAATACTTATTTTTTTAAGTATTTGAATACTTTTCAATGTATCTGTATCTAGCATTCGCTTGTGCTGGACGTTAAAGTATTTAGTATTCAAATACCTTTGATTTGTGTAAAGTATTTACTATTTAGTATTCAAATACTTTTTGAAAGTATTCTGCCCAGCTCTGAAAGGTCATAGAGCCATACTGTTATACGACAACGATAAATGATCGCAGAGGTATAAGCGTAGCAGAAGATTTTGAAGTGGCTTTCCTAAAAGTACTTTTAGTTAGTAGAACACCTCGGAAAATACTCCAGGAACTATTTGTCTAGCTAATGGCCGTAACACAAACACTATCATATTTCCCCATTTCTGGTCTACTAACTTTACCGACTCTCACCAGGCTCCACAATTCGTAACGATTTAAAGCTGTAAGTAAAACGTAAATTACTCAGTCGTAGGTACTACAACATAATTGATCAATCCCTTGTACTGGAAAAATTTCCCTATAATCGTATAAACTAGTACATTCCCACACTTGCTCCAAGCGTCTAATAAAGCAATTTTCGCAGTGCTTATGAATCCAGCAAAAGCAGCTGAAAGGTTGTTGTTCGCCCTTTTTGGACAGTCGAGAAATACCGATTTAATTACAATGGCACCTCCCGAACGTGCCCAATTGAGACCAGACTGGACGAAAATTTTGTTCAAAATAGCGTTTGCCATATATATGTTGGTTACCGTGGTTGTTCTTATTAAACTTCTAATTGCCACGATGTCAGACACATACCAACAAATTCAGGTAACTTTGTCACGCAACCTCTTGGCGATCCGCATAATAACGCTCGAATCTTTTACACACTCAGGCCCGATCTGACGTCCAATGGAAGTTTGGATTAAGCAAATTGATTAGAAGTATAGATCGAACGACGACAGCGCCACCGCCAGTTAATCTAATCACAACTTGGCTTTTCTATTTTGTTAGCGTTTATAGAACTAGGGGTAAGACTCTCAGTTACGCATGTTTAGTTGGACTGATTTTCACCCCGCAGCAAAAAAATCAATGTACGCAAGCCCAAGAACGAAAGCGAGCGGTAAATGGCTCGCGAAGTTGCGAAAGCGAAAAGAGAGGACGAGAAGAACGTCACTGACCGTCACATCTTTAGTGCAGTATAAAGATTCCGTCGACCACCAAAAAAGCATTGTAGCAATAATACGTTCGATTGAAACGGTAACGGATTGGAACGCAATATCGAAAAAGTACAGATCCCTGATGGGTCTCACCAGTATTTCCGAGGTTGAACATTCCAAAGGGAACGAAAGTGGCAGCGAGCAAAGCGAGGATGATTCCTAAATTAAAATGTGTTCCAAAAATGCTTCCAAAACAACTTTAGAACGTGTCTTTACCTAATGCAAAAAAAACCTATATTTAAATAGCGCTTTTGGTACTTATACAGAGAAACAGGGTAGGAAATCTGACGTAGATCGGATTTAGACAAGTCTGAAAATTTATTATTAACTGATCTCAGAGTAATATATCTTGTTGTACATGGATTTTTTATAATGAAATTTAATATGTGCAACAGTGCCGTAGCAAATACTAAATCATTATACAATACATAACAAGATCCGACCAAAACGTCTTGCAAATGCCATTTTCTGATCATTCACAACTTAACTTTAGGTTCAATACAAAAATACTTTTCCTTTGAGAAAAACGTCTTTCATACCTAGCTCATTTTTGGAGGTAATAACAATAGCAAAATCATTACATACCTGCATGACAAGTCTTCCATAAATATGTTCCGTTTCGCACCTAGATCATTTGTACCAAAGATAATGTTCACCTAGGCATTTCGTGCCTTAAACTTTTTGACTCCTAGTTTTAAATTAGCATAGGAAAACTGAAGTCAACTAATACCTAATTAACGGAGCTGAAATGCTAAGAGACTAATTCTTCCCCTGCTTCTCCACGCCGAGGGCTATTCGGATGCTACAAAAATAATTTACATAGCTCTACGGCAGCTGGTTTCCTTATCAGCGGTTAAAACGCCTCTACAAATTGAAAAAATATTTTTACCTTCTATTTCTCACACCTAGAAGAAATTAAATCTGAAAGCTACGGTTTCTTAATAACGAAGCGCCCAGTTACTGACCCGTATATGGTGATTAAAGAGGGTTCTTATACGAAACGGGTGCTTCGTTACAAGAATTGAAGAATTTTAAGAGCTGTAGATGATGAAAGCTGAAGGATCGGAAGAACTGTTACTGAATCCAAAGAGCTAAAAAAAATGCAACTAATCGATCAGAAAACTTCTAACAATAGCACCCGAAGCATCACAAAGATTCCGAAGGTCCGCCACGTGAGTGAATAGCCTCAACAATCTGACTAGAATGAAATCAGAAGAATTGATGCATCCGATGGAATTGAGGAATCCAAAATAGCTGTTAAAAACCCGAATTTAATAGAATCATACCTGAAAATATGAAATAATCATAGACATACGGTGTCTTCCCGGGTGGACTAATCAAAAACTTTTTATTTGTAATAAACAAACAACGTATTTCTTCTATCACACTTGGTTCTCAAAAAATTCTCATTCGGACGACAGATGCGCCTCCTTCAAACCTTCCACTTTACCACCACAAGTTTTATCGTGGTGCAAATTTACCAATTGCAAATAGTACAGGGAGCGAACGTCCATGGTTGCGAATTTTCCTCGTCGTGGAATATTATGCTGCAAATTATCCATGGTCCGAATTATCCGGCTGAGAATTGTCCAGATAGGAATAGTTCGACTGCAAATTATCATGATACCAATTGTTCATGGTGCAAATTATCTGAGTATGAATTGTCCGGGTGCGAGTTTTCTATTGTGCAAATTTAGCTTGGTACGGATTGTGCAAGAGTGAATTGTCTTGGTGTGCGTTGCCTAAGTACGAATTATACGGTTGCAAATTATTCTGGTACGAATTGTCCGAGTGCGAATTATCTATGGTAGGTATTCTATGATGCGAATCGTGTTTGATGGGAATTATATAAGGAGCTATGGTGCAAATTGTACGTGGTGTGAATTATCCGGGTGATAATTATCAGCGTGCGAATTGTAAATGGTGTGAATTATTCGAATGCGAATAGTCGGGATGCGAATTATCTGAGTATGAATCATCAGAGTGCAAATGGTATATGGTGCGAATTGCCTATTGTGCAAAATTACCATGTTGCAAATTGTCTGAGTTAGAATTTTTTTGGGTTCGAATTACACGAGTGCGAAATATACGGGGGTGGATGATTGTTGTACGGATTATCCGGGCACAAATTGTCCATGATGGGCATTCTATCGTGGGAATCTTGCTTGATAATTGTCCGGATGCGAAGCATCTGGGTACGAATTATACTTGACCACAAACTTTCCTACATTTGTTCACAGAAAACATTTTTGACTAGAAAGTATAGTGGAGTAAGTCGCAACACCTAAAACCCAAAGCTTTTCAAGAATACGGAAATGTTCCTACAATGTTACCTGTGATGTCGTTCCTCGCGTTGTTCTCATTGTTAATTACTTCCTGAGCACTCAGTCAAAATTAATTTAAAGGTATACGAAATAGAAACTTCTCCACAGACATAATGATAGATATCCAATTCTTCATAAAAAAGGTTTGAACTGCACCAACACATACATAATTTGCTCCACCACCGTTACCCAAAGGAAAATTGTACCCCCATGCAAAGGTAAACATTTCATCTTATTTATCTATAGTAATTGCTACGCCACTGCAGCACAACATTTTTGATACAACATTTAAATGCACAATATGTAGAAATATTATGCAGGTATGTGTATAGACTTACAATAAATGAAATAAATAAAGTAGTTTTTTATTGAAATTTTGCCCCATAAACTATTATGCGTTTTCTAAAATTTTAGGATACTAAATAACATAATAAAGGAGTAAATTTTGACTTCCCCAAGACTTTCCCTGAGCAAATCCAGCTATAGCATTCTTACGTAAGTGACTATCTGTTTTGTGCTTCTATAGTGTTCGCCGTATATCGTTACCTAAACTAGCAACCCCCTGTATTGTTGCTGTATATCCAGCTACTGTGTTGTCATAAATATGCTTCGTAGGGTAGCGTAGCGTGTGTAGACAATTGTCGAGCTAGCAAAACTTGCTTCGCAGTTTGTCTAATGGAAGTTTTGTATTTGCAGTGGAGATAAGCCCATTGGAAGTGTTTCACCTACTGTTCTTTGCCGTTTTTGGGCAAACGTCGCCGGAGCAACTCCAAAGCAAACGTCACAAACAGACGCAATGGACGGAAGCTCTTTTTAAGCTCATTTTTGGAATATACATGTTGGTGTCCGTTGTAGTTTTGATAAACCTGCTAATTGCCATGATGTCGGATACTTACCAACGGATCCAGGTAACGCACTTGACCTATTAATACGCTTTAGGATAATTTCACGCGAGTTTAGGCGCAATCAGACATCGAATGGAAGTACGGTTTAAGCAAACTGATTCGAAAAATGCACAGGACGACCACCGCTCCATCACCGATCAACCTAATCACGACCTGGCTGATTTACTTCATCCAGCTTTGTATTGCAAAATGTAAGTTACACCTTGATCTTCACCCATTAATTACTGTTGCCTTCCAGCCAAAAAGAAAAGGAAACGTCCCAACATTATCGAGGTGATAAAGACCTTCCAAAATGCGCACGGTCTGAGCCCGCGATCGAAGGCGGCCGCCAAATGGCTATCAAAACTACGATCGAGAAGAGTGGTGCCCCAGGAGACTACACTGGCAGTACCGACAGTTTTCAGTTCGCCCACGGCCTCGCACGTCGATGGCCAACTTCATCAAACCTACATTGAACACGTCGCTGATTGGGAAGTTGTAGCTAATAAGTATCGAGCCCTAATGGGATACATTGAGGAAATCATCGAAACGAATCAATCAGATGAATAAAATTCATTTGCTTATATTATTAATCGCACATATAATATCCAATGGAGCATGTTTGTATCTAAATATACAAGTTTATCTTATTGTTAATAAACACTTAAAGGTCATCTTGAGGCTTTTTGAAAAGTTCTATGCACCGAACATGAAGCAAAAATCCACCGGTTATGTTGGTAACCAAGACGCGGACCGGAACATAAACCCCCACCCGGAGTATTCACCACGAAAAAAACGCACTCAAAAGATTCACTAAAGTGAGATTACTAATTCATAAAGAAGTGAAACCTTCCCCCCCAGTTAAAGCTTATCAAAAATTTTCCACTTGAAATTTGTTTACATATCGTAATATTTTACAACTTCCTGAGTTACAAAAAATCACCTCGTCCGTATTAGTTAGGGAAGTGGCTTCGATCTCGTAGTGGAAAAATTCCCCTAGAATAAAGTCAGCGTTCTTTGGTATGTACAGTCTCTTAATTCTTTACCGGAAATGGAAAACCCCCAACATTTGCTGACAATTGGATATATAGTCCCAGATTAAGTAGTTTTAAACCCACGCTTCAGCAATTTCAGCATTCCACTGGGTCAAAGATATCAATGGGTAAGTTCGTACTTGCGATATTTTTAAACTCCAGAAGAATCAAAATTAAAAAGCAACACTCAAAATGATTGGATCTACAGCGGGCTCCCATTGCAAGCTCAGAATTGACTCTTAATTTGATCGTGACAGCTTGGCCGTCTAAACGTATTCCTTTGTTAGGGGAATTTCTTTCAAGAAATTCCCCTATGTGATGATTTTGTTCGTCCGTCTGCCTGTTCTCGTCTATAACACGAGAACGAAAAGAGACAGCGGTGTCAAACCTTCCCCTATCGATTTTTAAGAGTTCAAGGATCAGTCCTATTGAATATGAGCCTGATTAAAAGTGTTCCCGAATACGAGCTGACTGGCAAAAAATTCCCCTACGGAAAATCGTATGCGATTCTTCGTATCTTGGAGTTCTGGTGATTGATTCATAATTATGGTGTTTCCCAACATTTTTAGCGCATTTCCACAATAAAAAAAAATGCGCTATTGTGGCCACTTTGTCCGTCCGTCCGCTCGTTTTGAGACGCTACTAGTTTTTTATCTTAAGAGCTATTGTTCTACTTTTTTCGCTTTTGCCGTTTATTAACGATTCTAGAGATCGTTTATAATTTTGCATTGCTGTCTGTCGTCTGTCTGTTGGTCTGTCCGTCTGTTCCTTTGTCTGTCTGTCCCTCTATCTGTCCGTGTGAACGATAACTTTGTTTAGAAATGTCCGATCGCTTTTACATCTCCGTTAGTTATGAACCGACTTGCATGAAATTCAAAGTTGAGTCGAATCGATTCAAAATTCACAGTGCCCTTTTCGCATCTCGACCATTTATAAACCGAATTGCAAACTTTTTTTATTATAAAAGTATTTAAATGAAATTTGATACATAGCCACTTGAAATAAAAAGTGGCATCTTACAAATAGGAAATGAATGCAAGTGGAAATGCGCTTTATGTAAATCGTTTACGATTACTTTTTAACTTGTTCTTATTTTCGAGTGCTTACATATCTTTTCTGAAAATTTTTATCGTAGAATTTCACGTTACCTTAGCTACCTATATATTTATTCCTAATTTCACTTTCGAGGAACCAGAATTTCCTCAGTGGCCACCAGTGCCTTTGATTGCATTATTGCACAATACTTCAATACTTTCAAATATTGTATACAGAAAACTTCTTTATACTCCCTCATTTATTTTATTAAAACAATGAATTAACTGGGAATAATTTTGTTAGTAGAGCTGAGTGCTTTAGTGGGTAGTGGGTACGGGTAGAATGGTGAAAATTCGTCCCAGATCTAATATTTCACCACAGAAGCCCAGAATAGTCGCCTCCGGAGAATATTGCTCTGCGTTGAACTTTATTGCAGAGATAAGTTAGGGCGCGGATTTTTGGAAGTTTTATTATTTTAATCTGGTAATCGTTTTACCCTCCATCCCTCTGAGTGATACCCCGTGATTTCAAAAATGTTCCCTCTCATCAGGGGCACCATATTTCTATTTGGATGCGAACGTCCAGAGAGGTAAGATTAACTCCTGCTGAATTCGATGCATTGTACCAATAAAATACAGGGTTGGGCAGGGAGGTATGGATGATTTGAAATAACAGTTACACACTCATTTTTAAACGAAACTCAAAATTTATTTTTTTAATGTGTACCTTAGATGTTGCCATTATTGTAATACATTATTGTATTAGCAATTTAGGTATGTCTCTGTGGAAAGTCAAAGAGCTGAATCATATTTTCTAAGTGTTTTGCCAAAATAGTTTGGATTGTTTTCTTTATTTCAGGACAACTACTGGAGATTTCAAGATAACTTAAGATTCAAGCAAGTAAGGACTAGAGGCGCTTGTGCGCAGGAAAAATTGCCCGGTAAAATTCGACGAAGCCCATTCTCCAAATAGAGCGTTATCGTTCAGATTACAAAAACCCATCTGGTAACTAATCCATGAATCGCAGGCTTTCGCAACAAATTTCTTGGAGTTTATCGACTCTATAAAGTACTGGAGGCTCCGCTGATGACTGCATACATCTGCAATTTAAAGTAAGTGCATCAGAAATCTAACTACGAACGATACACACATTCAAAAATGTTATGAAGGGGTGGAATGTTACAGCCAGGCTGTATCGCACTTCCGCCATTTGGAAAATAGTCCGCATCTCCAATAGCCGACTTAAATCCCAGTATTCCGCTATCCGTATGAATAACGTCGACGAAATTTGCGTCGGTTCTTGTCAGACGTTCATCATCGCCAATGAAGGGAAACTCGAATAACGGACCCGCTGGATCCAACCCCGTAATTCGGTCTATCCTACCTCCCGTTGTCCTATAGATGTGTTTTCCTACAAAACCCGCAACGTGCGAACCCAGGGAATGGCCGATGATGTGAGTCCTCGAAAGTTGAAGTTGCCCCTCTTCGTTTAGCTCGATTAGAAAATGCCCAATAGCTTTGCCGACCACTCGGGCTTCCTTCACCGCATTGATATAAGGCCGTTTGGCCCTTTTCGACCAATCAATCGCAATTACGTTCAAATCGCGATTCGCCAAATACGCCTGTGTCATCTGCCGATACCAGATTACGCCCGAGCTTTCGGTAAATCCGTGTATTAACACTTTAACATCTAATTCTTTGTTTAACTCAGAAGGCGAATCTTTCAGGTTAAAGGGCGACGTTGCATTCGCGCGCGTATACAACTGGAACCCAATATCATTTACATTTTTCTGGGTGGATAATTCTGGAAAATCGCCCAAAATTAGCTCGCGAATTTGGCAATTGCCTAAAACAGATTATGGTATAATTACAGACGTTGCAAACGCGTTCTGGTGCAAACCCAAACTGAAAGCGCACATAAAAATTATTTGGATTGCAGCCATTTTTTTTACTGGATCACTCGACGCCGTTGTCTTTTTATAGTGCCCTTTTATTACACATGCAATCACGAATGCGATAATAACTCACATTTGCTTGCCAATTTAAATAAATTTGCATAAGTGCTGTTAGTAAATTAATTTTTGGCCGTTTGGATGGATGTAGGTGAAAAAATTCTTTAGCCGATGTAAAATTTAAATTGTAGTTCGGTAGCATGCATTAAGATAAAGGCAGTGTTTATTGTAATTAACGTAACTACTAACTCAGATTTAAATACCTACAAAGCTATATCTCTCTACTAGGCACCATATATCTATAGTCAAAATCGCATGATCTTCTGCTTTCTACCTTTGGTCAAAGCTTTGGTGTAATTGTAAAACAAGTATAGGTACCTACTCTACCCACCATCAAGAAAAAAATATTGCCTTGGTTCGTTGCTGTAACTAGTAAATGATTTTAATGGATCTCCAAAGACAATCCCAGTAGTGTATTGCTGCCACTTAGTCAGGGGCATCAGTTGCCGTTTCGGAGAAGTCATCAAATTTTTTTATATGGCCCGCAATAAAAGTACCTACATATAGGTACATACCAGAGCTGGGAAGAATACTTTCAAAAAGTATTTGAATACTATAAAAAGTATTCGAATACAGTAAAAAGTATTCAAATTCTTGTCACTCAAATACATTAAAAATTTAAAATAGTATACTAGATAAAAGGCTTAATACTACTTAAAAAATCAAGTTATACTTTGTATGGGGTTAGCTTTTTTTATATTTCTATTGTTATATACAAATTTAAGGGGAGTAAAAGCGTATTATTATTATTATTATATAGGAGGTAGGTACCCGTACCTACCAGGACCTTTCTTATACCTACCAGTTATATCCTTAACCAGTACCAGTTTTCAAAGCGATCGTACGTCGTGCACATGATACGTACCTACGCCTTTCTGAAATTAATCCTAGCGATTTTGGAACAGATCCATTTTTGACCATCCGTTTGTCCGTGTGCATGATAGTTTGTTTAGAAACGTGCGATCGCTTTGAAAATTGGTACACATGGTCTTAAGGATATAAGAAAGGTCCCTATTGTTTAAGTTACGTAGACTATCGAGTCATTCAGAATCGGATTTTCAATGGAAACTTTCCCTATTTTTAAAGTTCTCATATTTGAATTTAAAAGTACTGCCTTTCTTTGAGGCCGGAAAAAAAATTGTTTGAGATCGAGATCGATCGAGAGTCCATAATTTCAAACAGTTCCAAGATTGGGCTACTAGATCAAAAGTTACAGCCCTTTGAATTTTTTTTCGAAATTTGTTTTTTGTCCATAACTTTTGATTGAGAAGTCTGATCGAAAAAGTACGAATTGTTTTGGATTCTACGCACCAAAATTAATAAGAAAAAGTGTTTTCCCGAGAAATTTTGGTGCATTCGATTTTTGGTAAAAAAGGAAGGTTATACACTGCCTTTTTTGAGCCCCGAAAAAATTGCCTCAGATCGACCCGGAAAAAAATTTTCTTATAGAATGTGGCCTGTAGAATCCATAATTTCAAACAGTTCCAAGATTGGGCTACTAGTTCAAAAGGTACAGCCCTTTGAATTTTCTTTCGAAATTGGTTTCTAGTCTATAACTTTTGATTGAGAAGTCTGATCGAAAAAGTACGAATTGTTTTGGATTCTACGCACCAAAATTAATAAGAAAAAGTGTTTTTCCGAGAAATTTTGGTGTAGTCGATTTTTGGTAAAAAAGGAAGGTTATACACTGCCTTTTTTTGAGCCCCGAAAAAAAAATTGTCTCAGATCGACCGGGAAAAAAAATTTTCTTATAGAATGTGGCCTGTAGAATCCATAATTTCAAACAGTTCCAAGATTGGGCTACTAGTTCAAAAGTTACAGCCCTTTGAATTTTCTTTCGAAATTGATTTCTAGTCCACAACTTTCGATTGAGAAGTCTAATCGAAAAAGTACAATCGTTTTGGATTCTGCGCCCCAAAATTAATAAGAAAAAGTGTTCTTCGGAGAAATTTTGGTGCAGTCGATTTTTGGTAGAAAAGGAAGGTTATATACTGCCCTTTTTTGAGCCCCGAAAAAAAATTGTCTCAGAACGACCGGGAAAAAAGATTTTCTTATTGCGCGCACCGGATCAAATACCCGGTGGACATCGAAAAATCAGCCATCACCACCCCATTCGGACTTCTTGAATTTCCGGTGATGACATTTGGTTTACGCAACGCAGCGCCTAATCATAACCAAGTGCTCAAGGATCTACCGTTCACATTTGCATATCTTGACGACGTGCTCATAGAGCTAAGTGCGAGTTTGGCGTCCCTTCATTAACGTTTCCGGCCATGGACATTTCAAGCGAAGCCATTTAAACCATGCGCTACCAGATTCGAGACATTTAAAAATCTTCGGCCGTTACCGACAACCTTCCAAGATCTGCGCAGAACACTGGGTATGCTCAGGTATTATCGGAGGTTCGTAAAAAACTCCGCAGCAACGCAACATCCCCTTACCGATCTACTTAAAGGCCCGGTCAAGCGTAACGGCAAACGAAAGATAGTGGACAGACGAACTTACGCTAGCATTCGAACGTTGCAAAGACGGTTTAGCTAATGCTTGTACTTTGGTGCACCCGAGCCACAACGATTGTCTACTAGTGCTATCCATCGACGCATCAGATATTGCTATCGAAGCCGTACTAGAGCAGGTCAACACGATTCACCACTAGCAATTGATCCAGGCCCGTTGCCAGAATGAGATAGCTGGGGTGGCCGGTATTTTTCTAGGGGGGCTTAAGAAGATTTTGATAAATAGTCTAGGCGATAAAGACATCTAACTGGACATTTTGAGGTGGAAATGAAAAAAATGGTGGAATATGTTCAGTTAGGTGTCAGAAACAACATATTAAAAATCCCACCCCCCAGACCCTGTGCTAAAGGCTACAGCCACCCCACCATCCCCCAAAAACCGTGTTTTCGCTCTTTTTGGCTGATATCTCGCGATCTATGAGGTCTATATGAAATATTTTTAGCTGAAAATATTTCTCGGGAAATTTTATATTTATGCTAAGAGGTACACCTAGGCTAACTTCTGAGTATCTACCTTGTAAAAAGTTTCACGAGGAGCATTTTCAGCTAAAAATATTTCATCTAGCCCTAAAGGTCGCGATATATTTGCCCAAAGCCACGAAAATTGATGATTTTCGCCGCTTTTATGAATTTCCTAGGCTAAGAGGTACACCTAGGCTAACTTCTGAGTATCTACCTTGTATGAAATTTCCCGAGAAATATTTTCAGCTAAAAATATTTCATATAGATCTCATAGATCGCGAGATATCAGCCAAAAAGAGCGAAAACACGGTTTTTGGGGGATGGTGGGGTGGCTGGAGCCTTTAGCACAGGGTCTGGAGAGTGGGATTTTTAATATGTTTTTGACACCTAACTGAACATATTCCACCATTTTTTTCTTTTCCACCTCAAAATGTCCAGTTTGCCAATTTTACAGTCTCTATCGCCTCTAGACTAAAAGACTTCCCCTGTAATTTTTGTAAAGGAACCATCAACCATAGTTTCCAATGGGGGCAAGACCACGTTCTAGGTGAGGCTCAGCCCCATCCGGCCACCCCCTGGCTACGGGCCTGAATTGATCCCGACCATAAAATAAATACCTACAGATCGACCCTGCCCATTCAACCAGATGCTTCTCGCGCTCCAACGAATCCAGCGACCTTCAACAACTTCTAGAACCGGTCACAGGCTCAGCGCTCATTGAACTCCAGAAACGACACCCCCTCAAGCCACTCGACATATTTTTGTACTATTGTAAATAAACCCGTAAACGTTACAACATATTATTAGCACACCCGCTAATCTATTATTCACAGACTTCCTATCATTTCACTATTTTCCACGTCCACAGGAGTCCTAGATCACTCTTGAGTAGGTATATGAATTTCAACCAATAAACTTAAATAATTGCTGTCAATTAATCAAAACAGTCAATTGTTTGATAATCGATTAACATTTTACTTTTTATTATAGTCAATTAATCAAGTAGTGGCTTAATCGAGTATTTTTAGTAATCAGGTATCAACAAGCTAGAGCTCTAATGGTGAGTATATTTTTTCACAAAATAATATATTTCTAAATCAGTATAACAATAATAATTTCCAGTAACATCCATTGTTATACAAACAAACCAACATAACATAGTAAAGACTTTATACCTGTACCTTTGAATAGGTATAACATTTTATACTTATACTAACTATTGCTATTACAATATTTTAACTATAACAATATGACACAATAGTATCACCACCCTTCAATGGCACCCATATGGAGGATATTGATGTGGGTTAAATAGAAACGATCACAGCACACATTAGTGTAAAACTTGTTTGCTTAAATCACAGCAGTCAGTCTTGAATTCTCCTTAAAGGCACTCTGAAATACGGCGAAATTTGGCATCCATTAACTCCTGAAATCTAAACAAAGATAAGGTTGAACAGCACTGGGGAAATACGCACGGAAAAAGGATTGAGTTCATTCAATCCACAATTAAAGTCTTTTTGTTAAATTTACCTATATCGAATCGCTACATTTTCCTCCAATACGTTGACGCCATTAAAAGCAGCCTGCGTGCGATTCGCTACAAACATTAATATCAATTACTACACCAAAACACGTCTGCTATGCGTCACCTTTCTTTCTGTGCATATCACTAAGCGAACTAAGTTTCTCCGCTTGCAACTGCCTTAGATCTAGAGTAAGTTGTGGTGTGGTAGTACCAAGACCTGCCATGCACGAATTCAACTTTTCCAGCTCTTTCCAGCAGTAGCTTACACATCTACAATCAAACATAGCAACTACCACCTAAGTCGAGTATAACAAACCTCAAGTAAGAGACCAAAAAGCTGTCACGTAACAAAAGATCTTTAAGTTTTAGGGTATCAGAAACGATTTTAAAAATCTTTGAACCGCCAGTCAAACTCGATGGATTATACATATTTATTGCGTTGACATCATCACACGCTCCTTGTACGCTGTAAAAATCCATTAAACATTACAGTTCTAATATCCGAGACTTACAGCGATTCAAATTTGTCAAGGTGAAATGCCCGAAACGCGACTCTGTTGGCGGCTTCGACCCGTTTAAACTTCTCCAGCAAGGCCTCGCGCCTCAGTACGATTTTATTAAAAATCTCGACCACCTGGGCGAATCGTCGCATTTGCCCATCGAATTGTTCCAAAATTTGACTATAATTGGTGTCCTCGTATACCTTAGCAGAGAGTGAGAGGTCCTGATAATTGTATACTTCTACTTCGCATAGAAATTTCTTCAAAACTTCCCTTAATTGGGCGTATTGTAAATTACATTTATCAAAAATGGTTTGTAGACAATTAAACTGAGAGGTTATTGCGAATTTGAGACCGGAAACGAGCCTCATTTCTCTTAGGACGAAGAATGCTGTATGCGCGTATAGCTGCTTTATTGTACCAAACTTGAATTCAGTCTTGCAGTTTTCGAAAAGTATTTTAATTAGTGCGGGTAGCTGCGTTGTTATAGAAGCGAAGGGGGCGCACCTATTGAACACGAACAGCGTAATGGGACTTTCCTGTAAAGTTAAAAAACTTATTACCAGCTCGTACCACACGGGAAGCCACCGCTTGGTAATCCTCCTACAGTAGCTTGTTTTAGTTAAAATTAATTCAAATTTTTAGAACACATTCAATGCCACAAACAAGAAAATAAATGGATGCAAATAGATCGATTATCAAGAGCTCTGGAATGTAGATATTCAAAATGAACTAGTAACACTTGCAGTGAAGGCTGATTTGTCACTAGATAAAATGTTCATTAGCCTTGTTGGTTTAAGTCATTTAATGGTACCAATTTGTTGTACTTAGTGAGTATCATAAATTTTCAACCGTATATGTAAGGGAACATTCAATCGTAATCCCGATGTAAGGTAATAGTATTTTACATTATTAGCCAGGTAAGTGAGTTTTTACTGGCGATAGGAGAAGTTGACTGGCGAGCCGTTAGGCGAGCCTGTCATCTCCTAGTGCCAGTAAAAACTATTACCTGGCGTATAATGTACAATATTTTATTTGTTACTCATTTGTAAACGTAAATAATTAGTTCTTAAATTGATCTTGAAGAAATGTCTAAAATATCATGTGATCCATGTAACAGAGACTTCGCATTAATTCTGGCCAATGAAATTACTAGATTACTAACTTGTAAAATTTTTACAGGTCTGCTGTCAGTTTTACAAGTCTGCTGTCAGTTTTACAAGTCAGTAGCGTTTAAACATGACGTTTACCCGTTTGCGTTTTGTGTTGTTAATCAACGTTTACAACTGAGTAACAAATAAAAGTTTTATCTGGTCAGATGTTTTGCAAAAACGCGTTATGGGACAAATTAATTGGCTTTGTTTACTAACAACGCCACGTGCAAGATAACGAATGCAGCTTTCATCATTCTCATTTTGACCACATACCATTACCACAGCATTAATTTTTGGCGCCCAACGTGGGGCCACACCTCACAAAACCAACCTACCTTATTGTAGTACCCTATAGCATAAATACTATCAGAATGTTGGGTTGCTGCTATACACTGATCCATTATGGGAATCTTTGTATCCCGTCCAATCCAACCTTGAACCGTCGACAATAATGTTGATTCGTTTATTTCATAGCTGAGAAATTCGCACGTATAAACAGAGTAGACCATAATAATCTTCTTCAACAAAATCTCTTCAAGAACTGCAAAAATATAATCGCAATGGTTGTAGGAACCGCGAAGATCGGGGCTAAATTCCAGCGCAATCTGCAACCACTTTTCGATTAAGTGCGCCAAACACATGTTTATATGGTTTTCTTTAAATAACTGCGTGAAGAACTCCATTCGCCCATTATAGGTCAACTGAATTGCAATCACATCGGACGGTTTCTTCTCCAAATGGGCAAGACTAAATGACTCAATTAAAATTTGTTTAAAATTCATACGCATATACCTTTGCCATGGAGTGAAGGTGTGCAAAAATGGCCGTATCCCACAAATAATCTCGAATATAACAATCCCAAGTGACCAATAGTCAACCGTCTTTGTGCACTTCTGCTTAATGAAAATTTCGGGCGCCAAATACTGTAAGGTTCCTACAAAACTTGCCGTTTCACTGTCGATCTCCTTCGCATATCCCAAATCGATTAACTTGTAAATTACACCGCGTGGCCTAGTGTCGCACAACTGCAAGACAACATTTTCAGGCTTAATATCGCGATGTATCACGTTAAGTTTGTGCAAGTACTTCAAAGCATTAACTAAATCGCTAATAATACACAAAATCTCCATTTCCCTCAACCCACAGCAATTCTCAGGCTTGACCAAAACAGAGCGGAGATTACCAAGACGGCAATACTCCATCGACAACAACGGAAGTTGCGAACTGTAATAACTCAAGCCCCTTTGTAAGTCTTCCGGCATCTTACAATAGGCCACAATGTTCTCATTTCGAATGCCCTCCATTATACCGACTTCGGCCTTCCATCGTTCGCGTTGCTTTTCGGTTAAATGGGACTCTAGATTCCATTTGCATTTTTTTATTGCTACAACTTCGATGAGTACGAAAGCGATAAGGTACAGCGAGTCTCACCTAAGGAGTCTCCGGTAGTTTTGTTCAGCCAGAGATGTACAACACCAAAACCACCGGAGCCCAACTCTTTTTCACGTTTCCAATCACCTACAGAAGTGGGCTCGCCGTTTATATCCACGAGGGTGGATGGATTATTTTGTTTAAACATTAGTGGGGAATTAAGTATTAAGGTGATAAACAATAACAAAGAAATTAAATTATTACTACTTTTGTGAGGTTAAGGTTAAGTTTTTACTGCAGAGAGAGATAAAATAAAAACAAAAGGCGTGCACTATGTTGCCAAGTCTTGTTTTTGGGTCATTAAAATTAGCAACATTGTTTATCTACTAAAACAGCCGTTTGACGTCATGGTCATATATGTGTGAAAACAAGAAAGTTTCACAAATTAAGCAACCTATTTATTTATATTGAATTATATTAAATTATCGTTTATTTTCTATAAAAACGATCAATTTCGAGTATATTTATGCTTTTGTTTTATAATTTGTCATCAATATAATCGAAACTAAAAGCATAGAGAATCTAATTCCGAAAAATACACAAGCATCAGGATCCGAACCAAACAAAATCTCGGTAATCTCAGAGTGCCTCTCGGTCTGTCTGTACTCTCGAATTTCCGTCTAAACAGATGCACCGATTGGAACCAAATTGGGTACACGCTTTTTAGACATAAAACGAAGAGCTGAAAGGATATTGGGCAGAATCGCGCATGCGCAGGTACACGAGTGGTCACAGCAAATTTGTTCATTCTCAATCTGGATCTGAACCAGTGACTCGGTTTTGTGTAACGCAAACCAAGTAATAAATAGGATAGTTGCACAAGGAATATCTCATCATTGCTGTAATAAATCCTTTTATGCCTTTTCCCTCACTAGAGAATCAAGAAGGAAAATGTTCCCATTTATCAATCTCCAGATTAAACCAACATCCCTAGGTAAGTTAATATTACGTAGAAACCTAGGTAAAAACAGAACTCTTTAACTTTTTCCTGACTATTGGTCTTGCCCAATGACCCTTGCAAACCCTTCACTTGCAATTAATCACTTGGCATACTTGATACTATCTACCTGATTATTTGCTTAAAGTTAATAAATTGTTTCGAACCCATATATACAACGAATGACAAACGCAGACGTACGGACAGAAAGTCCAAATAACCAAAATTTAATGAGTTAGTTATTTGGCATGGGTAAAATAACGTTTTTTGGCAGATAACCTGCCACATGGCTGGCTGATTATGTACACAGACGGATGGACAGACGGACGCACGGACGGATTTCAAAATCATAAGCGAGCTGGGTCGCTCGTTAATAATAAGGTTGGTAGATACGGATAGAAACATTCAATGAAAGATCTCACATTAAAAACGTGATATTAATTATTCCCTGATTTGTACTTACCCGTATCCGTTAAAAGAACTGGTATTTCCTTGTTTTGATAGTAAGATATTACTTCAGTCACAGATAAATTTTGGGACAACTTGTATGTAAATATCTATTTAGCATTACTGCACTACAGCCAATGGATATAGTGGCATTCAACTGAATGAAGTAATTCCCCTTTTTCTCATAGGGGAATCCCTCATGTTGATTATTACTGTAAGATTGTATCCTTGCGTTAGTTGTTTGTCAATATTTTTAAGGTAACACAACGAAGTTGCGGTAACGCCTATATGCTCAATTTTCCGTCGTCTGTCTGTCTGTTCTTTTGAGATCTCGGCCCTTGGGCCACCTAGAGATTTTGGAATTATAATTTATTATTAAGTAGAGACGAGCACACGACATATAAATAGATTTGCTTTAATTTGTTGGATGTATTGAAAGCCATTGAATGATTACAGTGCATGAAATGAAGTAGAGAGCGCGGAATTGTTTAATTTACGAATGGCTTTTCTGCTTCTGAAAGTCCCCAAGTTCTTGGCATCAAAAGTCATATTTTTAAAACAAAAGACAATTAAATCAAGTAACTAATTATGCCTTTAAGCGATTCTACGGGTGGAAGATTTGCCTCCAAGAAAAATCGCCCTCAGAGTACTTTCACCCAGAAGATTCGCTCTCGAAAATTTTGACGGCAGTAAATGTTCTAGCCTTTATTTACCAATTTCAATTGAAGATGTCTGGTGGGACTTTCGAGGGCATAAATTTACCGGATCGAGTTTTCCAACTTGAATTACTGGAGCGAGTATTGCGGGTGGATTTATCGCATATGTTCTGATCAAAGGAAGAAGTTAAAAATGTATTTTCTACTTCATATATGCACCAAAGAGTAGAGACTCATTTATGAATTGCGACCAATTGCGACAGTCGTTGCCATGGATTATTTAAGCGATGTTTATCAGTCTGGGTCTGACGAATTACTACATTTTTAGTCCGTATACGTAAAATGCTAAAACTTTTATATGAAAGTTTTTTTGTATTCCCAAAATTAATGAAAATAAGTGGGGGTCAAAATATACTAAGAAACCCTGTACAATTTTCATTTTCATTGTGGGATTAGCGTACCGCATCACATAGCTCGGCAGTGGACACCCTGTACATAACAGATAGATCTGTAAATTTCAAAAAAAGAAAGTTTTGGAAACGTCATAGAAGGCTCTCAAGAACTTTTTAACCGCAGGCCAAAGTGCATTTTAGAACATTCGAAGTCTTGTTCCTCCTTCCAAAGCTTTTTCAACTTTCGTGGGCGTCTGAGGTCATTTCTTGAACCTTATATGACTTTTACAGAACTCTATATAGTGCTTTACAAGGCCCCTTCGTCAGCGTCTTAGGTCGTTTCTAGATCCCTACTTATAATAGGGCAAGGCAAGTCAAAGATTTTCAGTTTCTTTATAGCAGAGATAAAGTTCTCCAAGGAATTAATGGTTCAAACGATTTTCATACTGTTTAGACCTTTACTATAGAGCAAACTAACCAGCTTCCTGTGCTTTTCGGGCCATGTGAGAGTTTTCTAGATTCTTCAACTTTTCGGTGATTACTAATTTCTTTTAGTGCTTTCTGGGTGCAACTATCTGCGGAACGTGTTTAGTTGGCTCCCGTAAGGACCTAAGGAGTTCCTAAAAGAAACTGAACAAAGTCCTTTAAACGTCTTCTAGATTGTTATTAGGTTTTCCAGGTGCTGTCCAGCGCTTTTTCAGAGCTTTAAACCTTACTTTGTTTTTTTCCAGAGCTGTTACGCCATTTGTACATGTTTCGGTCATTTTCAAAGTAGGTTTTTCTACAGCTTTGAAAAAGCATAGCATAAATTTCACACGTGTTATTAGTCGTTCCTTTCGGTCTCTTGCCAAACTAGATTTGCTACTAAATGAATTAAAAGTTAATATCGATATAGACAGATCAATGAACAAAGTATCAGAAGAGAACAAATTCATGAATGCATTTGATGCCAATGATGGCTCTCCACCTTCCGATTACTCTCTTAGGGATGTAGCCTTTAATATTTCTAAGTCAGCTTAGCAAATTGTCAACGTTGAATCAAAATTCCAGGATTAGGATTTGTATTATAAACTTTACAGTAAGTCACTTTCCCCATCGAAACCTATACTTTAAAAACATGGAAAAACTGTTTATATAATTAAAACGAATGTAGATTTTATTGCAAATGAATAAATCTTAAAACCATTTGTATTCGAAATTCTAATTACCTAATTTTGCACTGCAAGTAATAGCACAAAACCCATTTTACCTATTAAATACTTCCCCAACGCATTTTGTGTACCTATTAAATTCATTTTTAATAGTTATTTGTACAACTAGAGAAGAAAGTGGAGTTTTTCAATACGAGTTCAAATTTGAATTATTGAACGAAAGTTGAAAAACACTTTCTTCTCAAGTTTTACACATAATTTTTTTTTAAACTACAATCAAAATCGAAAAATTATCGTATGCAAATGCAATAATGATGTTTGACATATAGCAATCTAGATTCGGATATGTTTCAATTTTAAATGTCATTAACGCAGCAATTGTTTTTTACTTTCCTCACTAGAGAGGAAAATCGCATTTTCTTCACCCTTTTTAAGGACAAAAGTAGTTGTTTCTAAAGTAGTTTCAGAAGAATGTATTTTAACCCTCTCTACCAATAGCAGGATTTAAATTTCCAGAACATAAAACCAGAGTCCTTACCTCTTTGATAAAACCTTGCAGGGTATATTAGCTTATGGAGGGGTCTGGGCCGGTCCCACATCTTACTTCCTGTGTTGGACCACCCTCTTGTGAGGGTGGCAAGAAGATTATTAATTATTTCCAATATATCAAATCCATCTGTAAATAAACGGTGTAATTGGATTCCAAGGAACACCGTTAGAATGTGACCCCTATGTATAATAAATTGATATAATGCAACAATATCTTTGGGATAGTGACCAAAATTTGGTCATCTCGCCTAAGATATTTGCGCATTATAACTACAACAAATTATTATTTTAAATACTTATTTACTGCTGATGAAAATTTTATACAAAAACAAATGTAAATTCACAACGTTTATCAATTCTAATTTGAAACTGGATTGCGTTACGGGTGATAGTTCACCTTTTTTATGTAGATTCATTCGTCCTGTAAAATGGTGCACCTACCACATTTACAGTCCATAGTATACACATCATGGAGACGCTTCGAAATTAACCGCAAGTGCCCAATTTGCGCAAAGATGTAAACTTGTAGACACAACAATGGCATTAACGTACAAATCTCCTATATCGTTAGGAATATTTCTGGTTCTGGTCCATACGTGCGCCCCATCCGGGTTTGGTAAATGTCCTCGGCACGATTATATACAAAATTTTAGTTTAGAGAGGGTAAGTTGGAAACAAGCATTGTGGTCTATTTCCGTTCTAATTGAACGTCATGCTTTAGTTTGCGGGTCATTGGTATGAAATTGAAAGGACGTTTTATTTAATGGAACTAACAGTAAGCTGCACAACACTCGACTTGATTGATAATAACAAAGGACAATTGGAAGTAACAGTAACGACGCTTAGCAGATGGTCAGTATACCAAACAAAGCACCTTCTTACTGTGTTTGTAGGTCCGGTAACCTTCGTGTAAGTGAAGGCATTGCGAGTTCGTCCAGAAAAGATCCAAGTTTGTTCCTTTATCGGGTAAATACAATTCTACCGCAAACTTTGGCCAAATATTTGCCAGGTGCCGGTTTCTATCAAGTACTGGATACGGACTATGATAGATTTGCAATACTATGGTCTTGTTCCAATTTTGGCGTGATCTATACTGGTGCGTAGACGCGGCGGAATATGCCAAAAAATGACTCCAGTGATTTTATTAAACAGATCTAGTGTGGATTTTCGCGCGTGGAAAGGAAATCGACGCCCAATTAAGGGCGAAAATTTACGAATTTCTTAAAACCAAAGGGATAGACTCGGAAAGGCTGGTGCTGCCCAAAAATAATAACTGCACCGATGAATATTAATCGCGTCGTTCTATTAACTCTGTAATCGTATGCATTAAAGAAACCTTAAAACGTAATCCTATTGTGGATTCGGTTTTAATTTCAGGCTATTATTCCGGTAGTATTGTTTGTACAAAAGGTATTCGTGGGGGATTAACCTTGACCTGAAGATTTGATTACAGTATAAATGACGTGCTGGAAAGTCTATTGAAACGTGATCGCA
This sequence comes from Photinus pyralis, assembly GCF_008802855.1. Classification (NCBI taxonomy): domain Eukaryota; kingdom Metazoa; phylum Arthropoda; class Insecta; order Coleoptera; family Lampyridae; genus Photinus; species Photinus pyralis. The sequence goes on along the minus strand of NW_022170738.1, from coordinate 28,031,703 downwards.
GCCAGCAAAGTATGACCGAAAAGATTTAACAATACACCATTTAGATACCCTGGTGTAGTAGCATAAAACACAAGGACGACGAAACTTCGCATCGTGGCACAATACCCACAATATCGTGACCTGCTTGAAGTAGTTGTCCAAAACTGGTTTTATGTTTATTACATATAGATCTTCGGACCTACCAAAAATTTTAATATTGCATAACTGTAATGAAAATGTAGTGGTTAGATGTTGTTGTAAAATAATGTCAGTGTCATTTTGCGATACTAATTTGCAAGTTCTTTTTCTTCTAACATGTAAGTTGAATTATTTTTTATGGCACCTCTTTTTTTGTTGCACAAAAGTAACGAACGCAAATTCCATTGTTAATTGCTATAAATTGCATGGATTTAGATAGTACTGATTATTCAAAGGTATGCAGCACTCGTTCACTACACAATTCAAATTTAAAGTAATGTTCTAAAATTACTAATCAATTTTTTTCATTGTATACAATAGGGTGGGTATTCGTGCCGTTGGTGGGTCTATTTTGGTACCGACCGTGTCTTTTGCTTGGATCCTCAGATCGTTTAACGTGGGCAAGAAGAATATTTTATTTCCGCGCTCTAAGAAAAAGACCCTTTTCCAAAAAATTGGACAAATACACGAAAATTTTCATTGCCTAAATTTAATTTAACTCCGCTTCAATCTTTCAATATTATTGCCGCGATTGGGACAACTTTTTCTGAAAATGTTCTTTGGAATCTTTCATGACCTCAATGTAACTTACTACAACAAATAATTTAACGGGTTTAAGAAAATCGCAAATCAATTGATCGTTTTTAGATAAAAGCAAATACAATCTGATTTTTCCAACTCGACCTCCGTCATCCGTGTACGTTACACGACCCACCCCGGCACCCCTTCGAGTTCTTTGCCATGACACACAGGAAATAGGTAACAATGCGTAAAGGTGCGCTCATAATAGTTTATTGATTTAACAATCCGGAAGAATCGTGAATTTTGGGCGCGGGTCCACTCAGGGTCCACCTAATTAACAAAAAACAAGCTGTTTTCAAAACCCTGCCTAAGAAAATATGACAAGTTTAGCGCCTCTTATTAACGGAATGTTACGCTTTTACTTTAAATATGCGTTTTTTAGCGTATTTTTGCAAATTTATTTGTAAAAAGGTAGCTTTTAAAAGCTGGCTCGCTTGCTGACAGCAAATGCGGTCCCGTAGATGAACGCTTGTAGAAAGACGAGGAGTGTACATGTATTTACCGAGGCCGTGTAATTAACAACTATTAACAACTTTCGGGACGGAGCTACATGATGTGGGGTCGGTGGGCGCCATCCCCGAGCGTGGTGTACTAACCTGGAGATTTTTCAGTTTTTTCCTATTTTCTTCTACAGTTTTGGTCTGATTGTTTTCAAATTTGTGTCGTCGGCAAGATTCTTCACACAATTCCTACATGACGGTATTTTTTCCTAGGGGCGAAATTAACCATCTTTTGCAAGGCGGGCGTCCAAAAGGTATCTTCCCCTGCGAATTTTGACACGCGAATCGCTCGAATCGCGGTCTCTCTTTCTCGTGTCTCCAATAGAAGGTCGGTCTATGAGAAGTGCTCCAAAAATTTAATGCTATGTTGTGGCGGTTTTTAGCGAAATCCACCAAAATGTGAATTGCTGGTGAATGGGACGTCGGAAGCGAGTGGAGTCAAAACTGGGTAATAGAATACTGATCTAACACACAAAAATTCGCTGAAGTCCTTCCGATCTCGCACAAAGGCTTTGATAATTTTATGTATAAAAATCATTTAGCGTATAGGTGAATGTAATTAATGCGGCGATTACCTATGTCAATGTGATAAATTTGGGGTGCATTTCCTTTTAGAACTTTAGGGGAAGAGAAACTATACTGCCATTTAAAAAACAGAGAAGCTATTGAATTTCTAAAAAATCGTTCCGGGGGTTGTTTCTTTCCCTTAATTATTCACATTGACCGGTTATTATGAATATTCGCCGCACTTTCAGCGTAACATATACGTAGGAATTTAATTTGAAAGCTTTTTCAAAAGCAGAGAGTTTTCATTTCAATTGCTCAGTACCTACCTTGCATAATAAGTATTTTGGCTACCGTTCGTTTGATCTCGAAAAATGGGCGGCTAGAAAATGAACTAAAGTAACTGGTTAATAATTCACCTCGTTGTACCCATATACCATGGTTGTACCAAAACGCGTTTCTATTGTACCCAGGGCTGTAACTTTTGATCTAGTAGCCCAATCTTGGAACTGTTTGAAATTATGGAATCTACAGGCCATATTCTATAAGAAAATGTTTTTTCCGGTCGATCTGAGACAATTTTTTTTGGGGCCTCAAAAAAAGGCAGTGTATAACCTTCCTTTTTTACCAAAAATCGACTACACCAAAATTTCTCGGGAAAACACTTTTTCTTATTAATTTTGGTGCGTAGAATCCAAAACGATTCGTACTTTTTCGATTAGATTAGATCAAAAGTTATGGACTAGAAACCAATTTCAAAAGAAAATTCAAAAGGCTGTAACTTTTGATCTAGTAGCCCAATCTTGGAACTGTTTGAAATTATAGAATCTACAGGCCATATTCTATAAGAAAATGTTTTTTCCGGTCGATCTGAGACAATTTCTTTTTCGGGGGGCTCAAAAAAAGGCAGTGTATAACCTTCCTTTTTTACCAAAAATCGACTGCACCAAAATTTCTCGAGAAAACACTTTTTCTTATTAATTTTGGTGCGTAGAATCCAAAACGATTCGTACTTTTTCGATTAGACTTCGCAATCAGAAGTTATAGACTAAAAACCAATTTCGAAAAAAAATTCAAAGGCCTATAACTTTTGATCTAGTAGCTCAAACTTGGAACTGTTTGAAATTATGGAATCTACAGGCCATATTCTATAAGAAAATGTTTTTTTCCGGTCGATCTGAGACAATTTTTTTTGGGGCCTCAAAAAAAGCAGTGTATAACCTTCCTTTTTTACCAAAAATCGACTACACCAAAATTTCTCGGGAAAACACTTTTTCTTATTAATTTTGGTGCGTAGAATCCAAAACGATTCGTACTTTTTCGATTAGACTTCTCAATCAAAAGTTATGGACTAAAAACCAATTTCGAAAGAAAATTCAAAGGGCTGTAACCAGGATCTAAAAAATCACGGCAAACTTCATGAAAGCATCAGACATCTTTGAAATCAATCTACTAATGTAGGTACTTTCTTCAGAATTCAGTGTAAATAGGTATACTTCTAGCCCAAGCAAATTAGTGGTCTAGCCCCTAAAAATTACTCGAGAACTGGAAATCGTTTTAACCCCTTTAAGGGGTCCTGAATAACGGGTATATGAGTTTGCGAAGGTTTCTAGGTTGAGCGTCAGATTTGAGAGCCTAAAACGCGCAAAATGTTTAGCACTTTTTTGAACATTTCGCTTAGGTATAACTCGAAAAATACTTATCCTATAAAAAATTTCTCTCTAAAGAGCATTAAATTATGCGTCAGTGCCTGAAATAACTCTGAATTTCACGCACTATTTCACGTCTGTGAAGGGGGAGCTTTTTCAGTTTGGCCTTGAAGTTTTCAGAGGCATCCTTTCCACAGTAGAAGCAGAGTTCCTTGAAGTTGAATTTCGGTACTTCCTCACGGCCTCTTGTCACACGGCTTCTGTTTCCTGCTTCTTTTTCAGCCTTTACAATGTTAGACTCCTTCGTGTAGACACTTTTGCGACACTTCTCGTGAAGGATGACAGATTTCTGAGTCTGTAACCACGTGTGATGCCCATCATTTCTCCTCCTACTGGCCTCAATGAACGTTCGAAGTGACTTTTCCGTCAATGTCCCTCTATCCGCGCCCTCTTGCACAAATTACATGTCCAGTGAACAGTTCTAGAACAGAAGAAGTCAGAAACTTAGTGAAAAGTTATGAATACATGTTAAAATTATTTGAGTTTAAATTCAGTAGATTACGTTCAGTTTTGCTTGAACAAATACAAGAAAGTGAGAAGTTTTGAGTTCAGACAAAGTTGCCTGCGTTGGACTGCCTTAGCGGAAATTTGGCGCTAAGGACTCTTTCGGTTTAAAATTCATATCTGAGCACTGGAGTGAGCGAATTGCAAATGTCAAAAAGCATCTGATTCACAATTACAGTATCTACAAGTTTGATTCTATGATATTTTTCGGTGCAGTCATTTTCGACCTACAGGCGTTAGAACGACTAAACTTATTTCAATGTTTCAAACGCTATTCGACGCATAATTTAATGCTCTTTAGAAAAGAAGAGAAATTTTCTAGTAGGATTATAAAGGATTATATAGTTATAAGCGAAATGTTTAAAAAAGTGCAAAAATTACCCCCTTAAAGGGGTTAAGGTGAGTGGTGTAATAAACATGTCTCACTTCAGTACCTGTAACTGTAATTAAATGAATCGTATATTTAAGTATGAAAAGTATAAAAATTTGCTCTGAATTCTAAGTAAAACTACGTAAAAATGTCTAAAATAAACAATTTTTACCTTTTTAGTGCACTTTCACTTTCAAAAAATAAAAAGTGCACTTTTACACTCCTTATATGTCTGTCTGTCTGTCTGTCTGAGTTACAAAAGCTTGGGCACTTTCACTTTCAAAAAATAAAAAGTGCACTTTTACACTCCTTATATGTCTGTCTGTCTGTCTGTCTGAGTTACAAAAGCTTGGGAACTACACCACTTGGTATTGGTGTCACTCGATCAGAAATTAAAAATTATTTCATGTTTGTGTTCTCGTTAAGGCATGAAATGTCCATAAGAGCTATTAAATTTGAAAAAGTGCACTCTTCGCCTCTTGCTTACAAGCGGCTTAACGAATTTTTTTCATCTTACATTTGTAGTAAAATAGTCAAACTTTTCGTATTCACACTATGTCAGAAACAAACGTAGCTAGATTGATTCTGTTTGTGGTATTAAATCAACAGTTAAAATAGGACACACGGTACAGACGGACCGACAGACAGACCTACAGCATCGAAATTTTATTTGATTTGGATTCCTGGTGCTTCCAAGCGTGTATTTTCGTAAAAAAGTTGGGGGGGGGGGGCATTTTTTACTCACTTACTAACGCGCGGGTGGTAAAAACTATTACAATAAATAGCTATTTAAAACGATGCTTAATTAATAATTCCATTTTATATGAAAAACTAGATTTTCTGTTCGAAATTAGGTAAAAAAAATATCCATTGTTGGGCATAATTTCGCAAACCGCATTACTTTTGCTCCAGAGAAGAATAATAAAAACAAAAACTAATCCACCCCTTCCCTTAATGAATTAATTAATATAATAATATAATAATAAAATAACTTGAATGTATCAACTGCTGCTTTGCGGAGTTTGTAATAACAATTTTTATTAATAGTGTAAACGTGATTTATTAATGAATGAACACGCTTCAATTTTCTTATACAGGGTGACAATTTGAAAACTTACCACCCCCCATATCTTAGTAAATAAACGAGATATTTAAAAAAATCAAAATCCGTTTCGGTAATTTGGAGGGGGAATCACAATGACATAGTTGGCGACGCACCCCCTCCAACCCCCTGCGCCCCAGCCACCCCAACTTTTAAATCTTAAATAGTGACCCCCCATGTGTGATACGTCGTTGGAAAGCTCTGAAAAAATGCTTTCCAACCATACCATAGCATTACATTTAGGTTAGTAATTATCGTGCAAATCAAAAAATAAGCTAATATGATACATTTGAAATCTGTCGTATTTAAAACGCAACCGGCGAACATAGACGAACTAAGACAGAGAATAATTCAAGAATGTCGAAATATTGCAAAACCAACATTGGAAAGGTTCGATAAGAGTTTGAGAATAGATTATAACTGGCGATCAAAAATGAGTTGCTGTCGAGTCGGCTTTGGAAGTTCAAGTTAAATACGATTTTCCATGTTTATTTTTTGATTTGCACGATAATTACTAACCTAAATGTAATGCTATGGTTGGAAAGCATTTTTTAAGAGCTTTCCAATGACGTATCACACATGGGGAGTCCCTATTTAAGATTTAAAAGTTGGGGTGGCTAGGGCGCAGGGGGTTGGAGGGGGTGCGTCGCCAACTATGTCATTGTGATTCCCCCTCCGAATTACCGAAACGGATTTTGATTTTTTAAAATATCTCGTTTATTTACTAAGATATGGGGGGTGGTAAGTTTTCAAATTGTCACCCTGTATAGCAAATGGAAATGTTCTAGAAACAAAAACGCAATAGTTTGGCATATCATATTTCAAAGAAAGAAAGCCTCGCTTTCATTCCTTATCACCGGAAACAATCTGCCGGCGCCCCGATGTCTGCAATACTCGCTACAATAGTAAAAGACACAAAAACAAAGTAGTAGATTAGTAGATTCGTGTTTGTTTAAGTTATGCTTCAGATTAAAAAATCGATTGTCATCAATTCCACACAATGTAAGATCGTAAATCAAATGCGTAGTTGTTTCATATGGGGAAAGGATGTCGCTATATTATACTAAAATTGCCGTCAGAGGCCAAGGTAGGATTGTTTACGAAATTATAATTTACTTTTTTTTCAATTGTCCCTCAATATGTTACTGTATAATTTGCATATTTATTTCTGAATAAATGCAAATGTATTGCTGAACTAACATTTTACTCAAATTTTGAGTGCCTTTGTCTCTGTTTTTCAGGCTAATGTGTACTTATAACTAGAAACCCTTGGGCCGGTAACCTGACTTTTCCAAATTTCTCCCTTTTTGCCTCTGCGTTTAGAGTGCCACCGTTTCAGTACCTACTAATAGTTGCATGGTATTGGATAATCCTTCGATCTACATTTTTTATGTAGCTTCTAATAATGTCTTTTTTATTTTTCAGAAACGATGGAAGCATGGATTTCACTACTAATTGTAATCATCGTGTTTCATCCCTCAAAAAATGTACAAAACAACTACGGATGTTCCTATGAAGTACTTCTAACCAACGACAGACAAATAGTCTGCGCTAATATAACATCCTCATTCTTTCAGTATTTCAATATCAATGTAAATAGGTACCACTGGCTAACCTGCAAGAGCTGTAATTTAAGTACAATATCAACTGAAACCTTCCACTTCCCAAAGAACGCCATCACTTACCTATTTTTAATAGATAATCAAATAATTAGCATAAGCAACTACTCGTTCAGCAAGTTACCACATTTAAAGGTACTCAATTTAAGGAATAATTTAATTCGCACGATTGCAACGCACACGTTTTCCGGAATTGGTAAACTGCTACAGCTGGACCTTAGCAGGAACTTACTGGAGCGCCTGGACGCTGACACATTTCGCGATCTGGAAAACTTGGATATCTTAAACTTAAACCAAAACCGAATTAGTTTCGTGCACCAGGAGGCCTTCGCCAGTTTAAAGAGGCTCAAATATCTGTACATTAACCGCAATTACATCTCATCACTAAGCGACAACATGTTCGAAAATCTCGTCGATTTAAAGATTTTGTACTTGGAAAACAACGACATTACCGAAATAAGTCGCTTGGCCTTTAATGGATTGGATAACTTGAACTACTTGTACCTCAACAACAACACCATAATAACACTATCGCAATATAACTTTAAACCCCTACGAAATCTTATCGATCTTCAATTGCGCTTTAATAATTTAACGATAATAGACACTAGCGTCTTTAACGGACTAAGAAATTTAAAGTTCCTATATTTGGGCAACAACCGCTTAGAAAGTATCAATTGGTATGGATTAATTGGGCTAGATTCCCTAGAGGTGATCGATTTAATCGAAAACAAGTTTCAGTATTTCTCGTTAGGGCACCTGAAAAACATGAAAAATCTAACTGTTCTCTGGTTGGAAAACAATAACATCAGCAATTTTACCATTCACTCTGATACGGACGTGCAAAACTCTTTGAAAGTAATTAATCTTGTGAAAAACGAACTTGATTACATCGATTATAGGTTGCTTTTCAAAAAGGTTCCCCAACTAGAGGAGGTGTGGTTAGGGAGGAACAATTGGACGTGCGAATTTATTATTGAAATGCACGATTTTTTCGTTAGTAGTAATATTTCGGTCTGCACTGTAGCGAATTGTACAGGGGAGGCTTTTAAACGGTATATCGACAGTATTTGCTTTGAGCCGTATGCAAACGAAACTGAGCTTAGTTATGACTTTGCAACTGATTGTACAAATAGTAGTTCTGTAAGTTATTTTATTTTGTTTGTTGTGTTACTTAAATGTTATGTTTCTTCTACCTCATTTTAAAATATTGTTATTTGTTATATTGTTTTATATGTAAATATATTATTTATGGCTTTCTTATTTTCCTTTCTCTTTTTCAACATTCTTATGAGGTCAGTAGGCTAAAGACTCCAGCAAGTTAAGGGAGCAACAGAAAAGCACATTATTTCTGGAGATTAAGTAGTATACTATTCACTAGGAGAGACTAGAGAGCGGGGTTTATGTACCAATGCAAGGCTGGAAGGGAACGAAAAGAAAATGTGAAGAAGGCGTGGAAGAGTAATAAAAAGAAAGCGTGTGCTGTGAAGGATCCCTTCATTACGAGTATGTATGACGAAAGCGCGATAGAAATGTTAAGATGGATTTCAAGAAAAGCTCGAATATGGCATGGAAAAGTAAATGAAAGACCTAGAAATAATAAAAGGGCGCCAAAGACGCATTTGTGAGGGTGATGTGTTGCAGGCGATATGGCAAGTTTTACATGAACAATAAAGGTTGACTTGAAGAAGGCATGTAGAAGACGTAAAAGAGAATTAAGCGAGAACGTAATGGGGACGTGGAAAAAATCACTGAGAAAACATAAAGAAATCGTGAGCTAACTTTGGCACGAAGGAAATATATAAAGACGATGTAAGTCAGAAGTGATAACGAGCTTAAAACAGAAAAAAAATATGAAGGACCAGGAGAAATCAAAAAAGTTCCCGATAAATGCTTCAAAAGAGTATAAAGTTAAGTGAATGAGAAGTTAACGGACACAAGAAGGGAGTAGAAATAAGGCGGGAGGGCGACTTGAAAAAGGCGGAAAGAGGCGAAAAAGAGGAGTAAAAAACGTTTCAAAAAAATCGTATTTTTGGTAAAAAAGGAAGGTACACTGCCTTTTTTTGAGGCCCGAAAAAAAAATTGTCTCAGATCGACCCGGAAAAAATTTTCTTATAGAATGTGGCCTGTAGAATCCATAATTTCAAACAGTTCCAAGATTGGGCTACCTAGTTCAAAAGTTACAGCCCTTTGAATTTTCTTTCGAAATTGGTTTCTAGTCTATAACTTTTGATTGAGAAGTCTGATCGAAAAAGTGCGAATCGTTTTGAATTCTGCGCACCAAAATTAATAAGAAAAAGTGTTTTCCCTAGAAATTTTGGTGCAGTCGATTTTTGGTAAAAAAGGAAGGTTTATTATACACTGCCTTTTTTTGAGGCCCGAAAAAAAATTGTCTCAGATCGACCCAGAAAGAAAATTTTCTTATAGAATATGGCCTGTAGAACCCATAATTTCAAACAGTTCTAAGATTGGGCTACTAGTTCAAAAGTTACAGCCCTTTGAATTTTCTTTCGAAATTGGTTTCTAGTCTATAACTTTTGATTGAGAAGTCTGATCGAAAAAGTGCGAATCGTTTTGAATTGTGCGCACCAAAATTAATAAGAAAAAGTGTTTTCCCGAGAAATTTTGGTGCAGTCGATTTTTGGTAAAAAAAGGAAGGTTGTACACTGCCTTTTTTTGAGGCCCGAAAAAAAATTGCCTCAGATCGGCCCTGAAAGCTGTTAGTACCATTCCGAAATCAAAAGGCGCTCTCCGACGCATACGTCTAATAGACTTCGCTGGAAAAGTTTTGGAGAAAATTATCAAAGATCGGTTAACCCTATTGGTCAAAGCCAAGCTTTCACCAGATCAGTCAGGTTTCCCGAAAGGACGGTCTACCAAAGATGCGCTACTGCGGATTATAGATAAAATATGTTTAGCATACTCCGGAACGTGGAGAACTCGGGAAGTGTGTTTGGTCGCCTCCCTGGATGTTTAAAACGCTTTTAATTCGGCATCTAAAAAGGTGATCATAAAGGCGCTGCGTGATTTGGGTGCGAAGGACTCACTATGAGGACAGTGACGGCTAAAAAATCCTCAGGTGGGATCTATAACTTCAAATCGAGTGCGGGAGTGCCACAAGGGTCTGCTTTAGTACCTTTGTCGCTAAGATTACAACACGGGAGCGGTGTGAAAGTGATCGGATTTGCGGATGACCTCACGGTAGTGACAGTGAGCTTGTGAAAAACTCACAAGGATGGTTGACAAATCAATAACTGGTTGGGAGGAAGGGGAGGGAGGATAGTAAAAATAACTGTGCGTCCATCGACCCTAGCATAATATTGCATGATAAATTGTCACGTTAACGATGCAATACAAATTGAGAGTAAAAAAGCAATTCCATTTTAAATCAAATTATCCCGTTACATCTGGAAAACTGCCCGTATGTAAAGAAATAGGAAATGTCAGTAAAATGCATTACAGTTCGTGATATTCATCTCAATTAACTGCAAAATAAAGTATATGGATGCCACAAGAAAATTGTCGTACTGCACATTTATGCACAAAGACGGCCTCTGTCAGTAACTGTTCAGTTCGTTTGACTTTTTGAAAATGCACCTCATCTGTGAATGTACGCAGAAGTTACAGGGGCCTGCTCCTCTACGAAAACCAACAGTTGATTGCGCTCAAGAACGGGATGGAATTAAAACTGTACATTTCGGAGCTTTCCCAGTCGGAAGCGTTACCAAAAAGTTTCTTCAGATCAAAAACTCTTCACCAGTAAGTTCACACCAAAATCCCACCCTGTTTAACCTTTCAACTGTAGAACTGTGATACATTTACTGTAACAAGAGACCCGGAGACCAACCCTATCTACCACGCCTTTGACATAAAATTAGACAATCCTTGCGTTAAAAGTGGACAATGTCTAGATTGTGTCGTATCTTTCAGCCCACAAGTGCCAAATCAGCATTATATGGATTACTTCCAAATTTCAAGTAACACTTTTAATTCCTACAGAATTTGCGTAAGAGGAGATTGCATAGGTAAGCCATTTGTCCTAGTTCTGTTGCGCAAACTCAAATTTAAGGACCATCCGTTAAGTTATCTACTAAGATCCTCCTGTTCTACGACACTAAGAGTGGGAGATGCCTATCTAACACCTTTGAATTGGCCAACATGTCAAATCAAGAGGTCCTCTACCAATTTGATGTTAACGAAGCCCTTGCTGATCAAGAAGTCTTCAAACTTAGTACAGTTCGTGGAAGCTTAAAGTCGCGCGACTACGCTTATATATCGGTCAAGTTTCTTCCAGCAGCCTCAAAAATTTACGCACTTAACTTAGTGTGCCGCATACGCAATCACGTGAGTTTCACAGACTTTCTCGTGTGTTACCTTTCTTTTACAGCCCCCATTAATCATACTACTGGTTGGAGTAATGGCACCTACGCTGAATGTTGACCCCCTTCAGCTTGCCCTAAAACAGTTCTCTGACAAATACCCCTTGCAAGGTTATGAGGGGTACATGTACGACAGCCTCAGTAAGGTCACCCAGAAGCCTCCGTTTTCTCTTAGCGTTACGCACCTCGATTTCGGAACGGTAGAGTTCGAAGAAAATCGAAGAAACTCACAATCCTTGGTTACCAGTTTGACTAACCACCTAAATGACAAGATCGAAGTGCACTGGATGAACGGTAAGTGTGCCATCACTCGCTGCTTATTCAATTGTAACTTTAGAAAACGACGAAGTGTTCTACATAACTCCGAAGACCGTAATGATTCCTGCTAACGAATCCGTTCTGTACGAATGTCGCTTCCAACCCAACTCTTCCGATGGTATATTCAGTAAATTGGTGACCGGGTGCGTATTTTGGTCCACCGCCAGTGAGGAAATGTGCGTTCCGCTGAATGTCACGCTGAGATTGTTGGGAAATTCGTTTTTCGCGAACAAAATTTGGTTACCGCTGTTTGAAATCAAGCCTAGCGTGGTGATAATGCCGCCGACAACGCCGACAGTTCAGTGTTTTACTACGACCATTTTGAGATCGTCCAGTCATCTACCGACGTCCTTCAAGTTTCTTTCGCCCAAAAAATCGTGAGTCACCCACAGGTGGTATCAGATTAACTGGATTTTAGGAACTTTGTTCTGAAACCTATGGAGGGTGTTGTAAACGACTTCGAAGTGATCGTGGTGCTGTTGCATCCAGACGCGAATGACAAAAGGGCTTACGTTGAGCGATGGGGATTGGAATTGAATGGACGAAAGGAGGACTGCGCGACACTCTTTCTTAAGGGCTACGCGGAACACCCGTCTGTAATAATTGGGGATGGTAACGTCGTAAGTTTCCGCACAGTTCATCCGGGTTCTCAAGATATTTTGACAGTTATGCTCAAAAACCCAACGATCCACACTTTGAGGTGAGCTACTCATGTTTTTGAGTTTTAAACAAGCATTTTCAGATACAATTTTGATTTTTGTGGTGCAACCGGATTCAATGTAAACTATCCTGTGGGCGAACTGGTGCCAAACGAAGCAGTTTATTTAGAATGGTCCTACACTGGAAGTTTAAATACACCCGCTAGTTCTAGAGTAAACTGCAATGTTCAGCGTTTAAAGGATATGGCCGTCTCATCGGGCCTTCACGCTGTGATTCCAGTAACAATCCATACCAGATGCGTCTACAGTGAATTATGCGTAAAGTTACTTCACGTTTTTGGATATTGGTACAAACGAACTTATAGGCAACTCCGAATCTGTGGGAGTTTGACCAAGTCGAAGTGGGATCGTTAGTATCCACATCCTTCTATCTCTTTAACTTCGGATCTGCACCCGTGCACTTTCACTTAACACGGAAGGATTTCGATCTCCCAACAAGCGAGGTTACACTGCTCCCTACAAAGGGCACCGTAGCTCCAAATGAAAAAATGCAAATCTTCGTCAACCTTAAGGGAACGATTATAGGCGCCCAAGAAATACAAATTGTTTACAAAGTTCGACTGAGTGCTTTTTCAGATGAAATTGTTAATCAGGGCGAGGAACGTAATGTTTTTCTCGGTCGATTGGTCTGCGTTTACCCAACCGTGCAGGTAATTTTACACCAAAATTCACATTTTTTAGTTTATTTTCTAGATTGAAGATATCATGTCGTACAATTTTGGGTTTTTATTCTCAAAGAGGGTATTGTGGAATATGTTCAATATTGATAAGTAAGTAATTTTGTATTTTGTGGTCATTGGGGGCGTCAATCCGATCACCATTATCTACCGCAAGTGTAAAGAATTATGCCATGGTGGTCAAGTAAAGGAACAATTTTATTTGCTACGGCGAAAAGGAAATATCAAAATTTAATACGGTACTTACAAATGTAATTTGCGAAGATGCAAAGGTAAAAAGATTCACCCTAAACAATGACTTTACCTTATATAAAATTCGGCCCTTGCACAGAGAGAACGTAGGAAAATCCAAATCGGTCGTCGCGTCCTTGCGATAATGCTCGAAAATTAAAACTTTTCTAATTAATTTTGCGGTCTGCTGCTGTCCTAACTCCTAACTGCAATTGATATTAAAATTCAAATTAATTAAGCGCGCTTCTAATGACACCCCCGTCCCAATCTAATCAGACGAAGTTTGCTCCACCAGATAAGATTAGCTATCGGTATTTATCCTCACTCCAATGGTCAGGTTGAAATTTATTTCCAAATTCGGTAGCCCAGTACTGCCCATTGTTACCTGGAACTTCGGGCCAATTGTAAAAGGTCTGCGATAACGAAACAAACTGCACGGTCTTGGTCGTTTTAAATTTACCATAGAAACCAAAAACCACCTAGTAATGGCGTATCATATCTGAAATTCTAAGATATTAATTTGCTCTCTTCGTCTCTGGGAAGAGAGTTTTCGGGGCGGCTGTAAAAACAATTTAAATATTCGTTCAGGAAAGGTTGCAAAGAAAGGATCCATTCACTACGAAACTTACTTGCATTTTCGGCGGTAGGGTAAACAATTGTTACGTTCACTTTGGACAAAAGTAACAAAATTACCTTGAGAGAGGTATAGGGTAAGCTCAGGCAAAGCCGAAGTGCACCAACATGAATATATCGGGATATTAGTACACTAGCAACAGTAAAGAAAAAAGGGCATGTAATACAACAATACCACAATACATCCCAAATAGTCAGACAAAAATTGTCGAGTAACAGCTGTGGCGTATACGTTCTTCTTACAAGTAAAATGGTTGAATTGTCGTTTTGTACAAAGAAATGCGTGCGCCGAATGACTCTGCACGACTTCTGACGGCAAAACAAAGAGATCTATACTAAAATAATAACAATTTTACTATAGGAACAACTTACCCACAAACCACTTTTGGGTCAATTCGCAAGATTCTTTAAAAATCGGTTGTATTGTAGTTAATTATATACCTCATTTTTGTGTTCTACAAGTCAAAATTTACTAGAGAACACCGTTTTTAAGTCAATCTGGGACAAGTTGAGTTTCGGTCAATAGGGAGGTCCTATCAAAATCGGTTTGGTTGGCCAATTATATTTTGTTTTTTGGTTCTACAGGTCGAAATTTATTAGAAAAAGCTATACTTAACCACTCAGCGGTTTGTTTGTTTGCTGGCTTCCTTGAAGCCCAGCCAAAACTAAAGCCGTCACTTTAAAGGAACTTGAAGGAGATCACGGAATAAACCTTTCGATTTTTCAAATTGCTATGGACATAATTGTTTCCAGATTGAACAACATTTTAAAGACCATTGAGCGCGATGAAACGAAATGGTTAGCGATCTACACACCAGATTACGAAATCGGCGAAAAGTGCTATTTCGCAAACTTCGTCATGCGCAACACTACCAATTTTCAAATCGAGACCAAATTAAAACGTAAGAAGAACTGCGAATGCAAACCCGTGGAAAAAACCAAAGGAATGTCGTTTCGAGAATTAGTCCACGATTGCATTCATAGGAAGATTGCGAATCTCCATTTGGAAAGCGATCTGATGCAGGTAAGCTGATTTTAAACCCATTACCACCTGAAGACCAGTTTTAGCCAAATCTGACTTACAAAATGCGATTAGATGTGCGTTACCTATCGCACGGTACTTCACAAATTGTGTACGTAATGAACTTGTCGTACAATCGCACAATCGTCATCAACATTCACGTGAACGTCCTACCAGAGATTGTGACGATGCCATCGACGTACTTTAACGGCTTTGATTTTAAGCTCATCCCAACGTTTATCGGACTAATGGGACCGCCTGCTCAGGTTTTCCAACATACACACTAACTTAATTACACCTGGTTCACACGAGCAGGCATTCCCCTTATACAACAACTCCAACTTCTCAGTTGACTACGAAGTTGAAACCACCCCACTAGCACGGGTGAACTTTGAGTACCAGTTTGACATATTTGCCTGTCTAAACCCGAAAGGAACACTTCCTCCTTTCACATCGTGCAGCATTTTATTTGAATTTCAGCCGATCACGGCAGAGGAGTACGAGGTAGGTTAACGAGTTACTAAACGGAAACCCAAGGACTCACTGTAGGTTGTCGTGCCCATAAAAATGGGCGAAAGTGTCTCTTTTATAACTATGAAAGCGATTGGAATCATGGAATTTGAGAAGTATGGTAGTTTGGATGACTATCTACCCAAAGTATCATATCGGAACATTGACAATCCTGTGGAGCTTTCCACCGACCATTTAGTCATTGAACCTTTTACTGTGTGGTCTTTCACGGACCGTATGATATTTATTACAAATCAAACCCCTGATCGCATTGTGGGTTACTCTTTTTTGCAGTAATTAATCTTGCACAAGGTGTAACATTTACAAGCATTTTTCAGATGTGTGCAGGAAGGAGTGGTGACGGTCGAAGCACAACAGCATAAAGGAGTTTTGCAACCGAAAGAATCTCGGCCCATCATAATTCGTATACGGTCGTTTGACCAAGCTTGTATTTTAAACATGCAGATGGTTTGCAAGCTGTTGGATCACTCCGAGCATATTCGCCATGCAGAATCTGTGCACGAACATAACAGTAGACAAGAGCAACTTGCAGGACAATTCACCATTACAGCTGCGGGTACTTCGTTTCCGGTAGTCAAGTGGAGTGTAACTGCGATTAATTAATGCCTCCGTTTAGAGCAACGATGTGAAGGTGCTCCCCAAAGCGGAAAACTTCTTCCTAACTCTAAGCCTAAATATCTGTATTCTGGGCGTTAGTGACAGGGATATCTGCTTTACAGCTGAAGAACTATTTTTCCAAGTTCCCCAAAGCAGATTGCACATAAATACCGCGACGATATTCATAGACTACACTACCTCGCTACTTGCAAAAGAATCAGTCGAAAACGTTGCAAATGCCCTCAAAACAGCACCGCTGAAGCATACTTTGGATGACTCAAAAACTGAGTTGGTTAAATTTGCGGTTGAATGCATCTTAGCGTAAGTGTAAATTGGGGCATAGATACACAATTCCATAGCGACACACTGATTTTTTAGTGACACAATCTTTAGTGGCGCGTTTAATCACCTGCTATGGTTTGCAAATCATGCGCACCAAAGTTATTATATGCAGTATGCTATTGACGATGAGCCGAATCCGCCGCATACAAAAAAGTCGGTGCTGAAAGCGAAACGTAGGATGGGTTTGAAGAAGCATTTGCATTTAGTGAAATCTTACCTGCAAGCTCCCCAAGGACCCATCTACCAGTCCTTGTTTTCGCAGCTACTGTTGGATTCTATGCACGAGATATTCAAATTGGGTCCTCGAAAGCACGACGACAATCCGAGGGAGTACATTTATGGCGCAATGAAGCGGAAGGAGAAGTAATTTTTAGATTTTATTGAGATTTGTACCGAGTTCAAAATAAATACGGGGCGATTTTTTTTAATTAGGAGGTCCATGGTTCACGACCCAGCATGCATTCAAACTAGAGATCATAGTCAACAATTGTGTACTATTCTAGAGCTAGATTAACATCAAAGAGGCGTCCTCTCACTTTCGAGTATTTTTCCAGAATAGTAATTCCGTCCGTTCGTCTAGCCTTAGTCCTTTTTTTGTTCCATGAAGTATACCTACTCAAGACCAGTAATTTTAAAGACGAAAAAATCCTCCTACACCTCCGAATGAAAAAAAAAATGAATGGGTATATATACTATTAGTATGCATACTGCAGAACGGGGTAGGTTTTTGAAAATATGCTGAAAAGTAAAGGGTTTGTTCACTTAGCCCATCCCTTCCCAATAGCCCAAGAATAAACTAATTTTTGTATCTACTGCACCTCAATTGTGCTCTATTGTGTATTTATGCTCACGGTCTGTGCCTTTTTGAACGAGAAATTTTTGGAATGGGAGTATTAATGAAATGTCTAAAAAAAGGATCTAAAGTTTAATAATGAAATAATGAATTAGAAAATAAAGGTGAATGACCACAGAGTAGCCTTAAAAAGTAATACTAGTAATAATAATAATAATAATCATTGTACTGTACCTATTTCAACCTTTGTGGCTATTATACAATGGATAAAGGGCAATCATAATTGGTACGTACCCACATAAACAAAAATAGACGATAGACCAACAATTATTAATATGCTAACGCATTAGACGAAGAAACACAATTGTATAACGACTTTCTAAGACTAGGTAAGTAATATATTTTAATGGCTTTTTGAAAAGTTTTAAACTATTAATCTGCCTACTATCAATTCTGAGCGCGTTGTAAAGGTATAACAATCTGCATAATCCATAGATTTTTTAATCTACCTAGTGTGTTGAAATTTTGGTAAATATATGCACATATTATTGTCCTTTTCTGGTAAGATTGTTGATTGAAGTAGTTTACCGTATAACCATCTTCAAAAATGTGAATGGCACAATCTAATATGGAATATGCAGTAAGCCCAATTGCTGCCAATATCGTTTATTCCATATATCTGTAAAAAAACATGGGGGATGAGTTCGCCCCCGAAATTTGAGTACAGAGACTGTACCACAAGTCTATTATCGAAAAACGGAAGTTTGTCCCTTAAAAAAATTGGGGCTGAGAGTCAAATTGGGCTCCGAGGGCCAAGTTTCAATTCGAGGAAAACTGATTCTTTCATTAAAATTGGATCAGCACAATTGAGCACAACACTAGCACTTTTTAAAAATTTTCATCACACATTTTTTTTAATTGCGGGGCATGTAGATGTTACAGAGCTCATTCAAAGGTTTAAAATTAGAAAAAGGCTAATCGTATCGAGGGAGTGCAAGAGTCAAATTAGCCCCTGAGCTTCAATTTGTAATACGTAATTTTTGTTTAATAAAATGTCAAATTACCGGACTTTTTGTGTCAAAAAATCGTATGGAAAGTGGTACTTTTTTTCACGATTTTTACTATGCGTTTTCATGGCGTTTAGCTCAATTTTTGAGTGACAGTAAGTCATGAATATCAATGCTATTATTCAATTATGGGATGGATAACTATGCAAAAAAATTTCCTGTAGGTACTACAACACCTGTTGAACGAGTCTTTTTTTTCATGAATTTGCGGGTATCACTTTTAAAACTAGTACAAATAACTATTGTATTTCTACAAAAGTAAAACATATTAATAGAGTCCTAGTTCGACTTAATTCAACACATGTTTCTTTCCCAACATTCGCATAAGATGTAATTTACCTAGAAACCAATAAAACCGTCAACATAGAAAGAGGACTTAGAGCCAGAGGGTAAGTTAATCATGCGTGTCGATGACGACGATGAAGGGTGTCGATGTTTATTAGTATTTCGACTAAGAATTGGAAGGGGAGATTTGGGTCAGGATTGTTTTCTGTTTTGTTGACTCGTTTATTTTGGATTAATCTACAGTACTAAGGTGAGTGCCTCTGCTTGCATAATTATTATATGAATGCAATTACTAATTAGGTTCATTATCATTCACCATTCGTAAAAGGGTAAAGGCGTATCCTTTAGGCCCTTTCCTTGCAAATGTTTTGCCTATGAAACACGTATGAGATTACAGGAGTTATTATAGTAGACACGGAAATTAAACAACGTTCCCATCTGAATATTGTCTGCAACATTCCTTATTTTGCGAAAAACCACCCCCAAATCGTACACCTACTTTTATCAGTTTTTATCAATTTTCTCGTAACCCGTAATTCAAATGCAAAAATGTTTATAAGTAAACAAACGAAATCATAAAAAAAATCACTACTTACCTATTTTAATTCTTTATATAATTTTCTTACATTTATATTATTAGTGGTTTGTTGGATCCTCTTCAGTTATTATTTCTTCCAATGGTGCATTTAGGCACAGAGCTGGGCAGAATACTTTCAAAAAGTATCTGAAAACTAAATAGTAAATACTTTACACAAATCAAAGGTATTTGAATACTAAATACTTTTACGTCCAGCACAAGCGAATACTAGATACAGATACATTGAAAAGTATTCAAATACTTAAAAAATAAGTATTCAAAAAAATAAGTATTCAAATACTTTGAAAAGTATTCGAATACTTTCAAAAGTATTCGAATACTTTGAAAAGTATTTCATTATTTTACTTTGAAAAGTATTCGAATACAGTAAAAAGTATTCAAATACTTGTCACTCAAATACATTAAAAATTTAAAATAGTATACTAGATAAAAGGCTTAATACTACTTAAAAAATCAAGTTATACTTTGTATGGGGTTAGCTTTTTTTTATATTTCTATTGTTATATACAAATTTAAGGGGAGTAAAAGCGTATTATTATTATATTACTATATAGGAGGTACCTACCAGGACGAGGACCTTTCTTATACCAGTTATATCCTTAAGAATACGTGTACCAGTTTTCAAAGCGATCGTAAAGTCGTGCAGATGATACGTACGCCTTTCTGAAATTAATCCTAGCGATTTTGCAACAGATCCATTTTTGACCATCCGTTTGTCCGTGTGCATAATAGTTTGTTTAGAAACGTGCGATCGCTTTGAAAATTGGTACACAATGGTCTTAAGGATATAAGAAAGGTCCCTATTGTTTTTAAGTTACGTGGACTATCGAGTCAAAAAGTTTCACTCCAGAATCGTTCGGTATTCAGTTGTATCGGATTTTTATATTTGATTTTGTGACAATGGAAACTTTCCCTAAACATTTCTAAATTGTTCTCAAATATTTGAATAGCTTAAAAGTACTGCCTTTTTTTGAGCCCAGAAAAAAATGTCTGAGATCGACCGGGAAAAAACATTTTCTTATAGAATTTGGCCCGTAGAATCCATAATTTAAAACAGTTTGTACTTCTCAAAGTATTCAAATACCTTGCGAAGTATTCGAATACTTTACGAAGTATCCAAATACTTTGCGAAGTATTCGAATACTAAATATTTGTGAAAGTATTTGAGTTACAAATACAAATACTGCTTTCATAAAAGTATTTAATTACAAAGTATTTGAATACTTTAAAGGATTTGAATACTAAAAAGTATTTACAAAATCGAATACTGCCCAGCTCTGTATTAGGCAAGCCAGTCGTTCGGTATTCAATTGTATCCGATTTTTCCTTTATGCAATTTGCAATCCTACACATATAATATAATAAGTTTGTGTAGAAAGCGCAATTTCAATCCAGTTGCATTGGTATTTCAGGTAGGTACTTACCTGAAAGTTGCGCGACGTTCCCTACTTCCAAGAAATGAATATAATAAGTACCTCAAAGGGTTTATGACCTACCTTAACTTGGTTTAGAGTAAACGATTGTCACGTTGTCTGAAGGATTATATAGATTAGGATTTGTGTAGGTACACGCTGTTTGAAATAAGCAAATAATGCGCTTCCTGTACGTGTTGTGATTCGTGAATGGCTATAATTCCTGTTTAAAATTCGGAACTATTTGCGTCCCTAATAAAATTGCGCCATGTGGCTAACGGCACTGTATGGGGTCATTTAAGCTTCTTCTGGCGCGGCGTCAGAGAACTGTGAATGCTTTGTAATCAACCGGCCGGACCGACAGACGAACAGTAGATTACGAGATGATGTGTACTATTTACTTCCGGCAAAATAAATTGTAAAATATGGGAAATGCTTTATTTAGGTGTTATTTGTCAAGTTTGCGAGAATGTCCCCTCAAAGAGATATAATTTTCCTCGTGTTTTTTTTTGTTTTTAATATGCTGACAGTTACAATTTCAGCACTGCAAACTACAAAAATATGAGACAGAGAGGATTAAATTACAATAAGTTTTTTATAGTCTTGCGACCTTCATATCACCAATGCAGATAAGATTATGCGAACCAATGGAAGACCCCCAAGCTTTTAAACACTACCTGCATCTTTTGATTTGTTTATGATAGATAAGTAATCAATGTGAGGTTTTCGAGATGAAGTTGTATACATTCGGATAAGTGTCCTAAAAAACAAAAACACCGGTCGCCAAACTATGACATTTTAATCAAAAATTAAAAGTGCAAAGAACTTATTTTGAAATTTTACGTTTTTTTAATAAATACCCAAGGCCCAAGGGGAAAAATTCTAGCCACGATTTTAAAATAGCGCATGCGGTGAGTGTTTTCCTCCCACTCTTTCCGCAACTTGCATTCCATTTGCTGTTTCAGAGCTTTCAGATTACGCTCAGATTTAAAAGTGCTATCGCGCAAAACGTGCTCATTTGTATATTATGCATGTCTTTTCTTTATTACCTCCGTAATCTGTACCAGTTGGAAAAGATCTGTGTTTCAACAGGATAGGCTTGAGAGGTGCAAGTGCAAGAAATCGGAGGCAGCAAAAAGTCAAATAAGAAATTTAATAGTGTAGATAGGTAATTGCATTCTTTATATTGTTACTAATGCCTGTTCTGCCTATTCCAAATTGTAATGAAACATGTTTATTTTTTCAGCGATTGGAATCTCTCCCAAGGAATAAGATGGAACCCTTTAGCCCAGGTAAGAGTTTGCATTTTTATCAACCCTCAATGTTTTATTTGGAAATCGCAAATTTCTTTAACTTTTTCTTAGCAAACATAGTAGGATGGAACTAGGCATAGCGTCTTCTTGGGTTTGTTGGTAAACTGTTTCTAAAAAAAGTTGAAGAATTCTTATCGCAATTAAGAGCGCATCTCTTAAGGGGGCTCGGGGCTGGGGAAAAATTCTGTACGTACCCACTTTGGCACTTAGGATCTTTGAACTTGAGAATGAGTCCCTAATTTTTGAAACTTTCAGGGTTACAGGGTGGGTGGAAGATTGTGGGTCGCACATATTTAAAATTTATGGTCGGGGCATGTTAATGAACTCTGGGCTACAGCAGAAATATTTTCAACGAAATTGCAGTTGTTATGCAGACAGGGTGTTTCATCAAAGTTGTATTTTTGAAAAATAGAACTCCCTGCATACTTATTATTGCATATTTCGATTCCGTGGTCAAATTAATGTAACTTTACGTACACATGATACCTAAAATGAGCCGTTTACCCATGTGGTTATATCGTGTGTTAGAAGAAATCACTTCTTCAATTTTCAAAATTTCAAACAAAGGTGGCTGAATTTTGTACCAAGGTTTATTGTATCAAATCGCAAATGTCGGCATTTACTTATTTTTTGTAATCCAACACTTCACAGTGTTTTTCGAGCTTCAATGCCTCTAGGTAATTAGTCTCGTAATTAGTAGGCTGTTAAAAATTTTAAATGCCAATTCACATTATAAAACATTTACCCCAAACAAAAACTCAAAAACCAAAACCAAAATAACAAGTTTTTACATGTTCCATAACTTTACACTTTTGCCGTTTATTAACGATCCTAGATATCGTTTATAATTTTGTATTTCTGTTGGTCTGTCCGTCTGTTCCATTGTCGGTCTGTCCATGTGAACGATAACTTTGTGTAGAAATGTCCGATCGCTTTGAAATTTGGTATACTTGTATTTGGTTTGGTATATGTTCTTAGTTCAAAGTAAAATTGATGCTGATTCATCCAATCCAATTTTTCAATTGTTAAGGTATTTGAATGGAATTTTATATGTACTTAGGCTCCTCGAATAAAAGTAAAACTAATGCCCATTAAAAAAATTGGGTGTGCGCATGCGGAATCTAATTTTTCAATTTGTGAGGAAATGAAATTTTGTATGTAGGCACCTTGAGTAAATGTAAAATTAATTCCTATGTAAAAAACTTATCTTGCCCATACGCAATCTCATTTTTATTTATTGTCAAGATATCTAATTTTGTATATAGGCACCTCAAGTAAAAGTAAAACTAATCAAACTAATGCAGAATCAAAAAATTTGTCTTGCCCATACGCAATCCCATTTTTTAAGAATTAAAAAAAGTGCTATTGTTTGCGTTTTGTCCGTCCGTCCAGACCCACTTCTGCCGTTTCGAACTACTAGAGGAATGGTCCTGGGTCCTGGAACAGCCATCAAATTTCGCTGTCTAAAGGCCCCCCCCGCCCCACGAATTATTCCCTGAGATGCTGTTTTTGAAAGTAAAACGTGCATAACTTTTACATACAACAACCAATTGGTCTCAGATTTTGCATACGCATGCCTTTAGTGGTGCCAAGTTAAACTTTAGAACTTTAGAAAGGGAAATTGGTTTGTACATACTATAACTTTCCCGTATGACTCTTTTTCGAGATCAGTGAGCGACGAGGCCTGAGGGGGGAGGGGGTTAAAAATTAATTTTATCTCATTGTATTCTAATTAAAGGTCTCAACGAAAGGAACCGTCTTCTACCAACTTCTGCCCTTCTTTCTGTCCTCTTATCAAAGTACGGGGTTGAGGGGGGGGGGGGTGACGGAGTCTTATGGATGCTTCCGTATCGTAATTCTTCTGATTTAGATGTGAGTTTATTCAAATGCTACATAACATAACATTTTGAAGTTCTTGGATTTATTGGATTTGTTTACGTATTAATAAGTAATTATTGCAATTATAAAAGACGAGAAATAACAATAAGATCCTTGGAAAGGTGAGTATACTTTCTCGAGGAGAAATGGGAAGCCATTACTATTGTAGAGATATTTTGTTAGAATAATAATTTGGATAGATATCCACCCCTCGTCCAGCAATGCAAATTTGCACCAGCAAGTTTTATTTTTGGATCATGAGCAAATGGTCCCGAAAAATAAGCGTAAATCCCAAGAAGCTGAAAATTAATGAAGATATCAACTCTGCTCCAGAAACGATGGGGACTTTTCACAATTTCATTATAATGATATCCCTATTCCCTTAAATTTTCAGCATCTTGGGTGAATGTTTATTTTGACCGGACTATACCTATATGATATTTATTATTTTCGTTATAGGTAACTCGTTACAGAAACAACTAGAAGAACTGCAACAGCATATGAATCAAATAGTGGAGGAGAAAAGAGTTGTAACAGCGGAATTGTCAAAGTCAGAGAATGCAATTAACAAATTAATGGAGCAGATAGTGACTCTGCAGAAAAGGTACACCTGATTGTTATTAAGAATAAGTTCTGACTTCGGCTTACAGGTCCAAGGTGTCTGTCCAGGATCCCAGTGACAAACGTAATGGCGATACTGTATCTGATTTTAATTTTATTACGAGACATTTATTCTTTTTAGAGGAATTATTAACTGACGGTCAGAAGGGAGAGGTGTGCAATAAAACTCAAGATGAGCACCAAGTAAGCTTTGCTATTACAAGGTACCAATACTCATCCTTTTTTTTTAGAGAGAACTCGAAAGCGATCTATGTAGATTACAACAAGATATACCTAATATGGAACAGTGTTTACAAACTTTAAGACATTACTTAGATTTGAGCGAAAGGCAACGATTGCGTTTGATTGCAGTGAAGGAGAAATTTCTAATGGATGGTGAAACCGAAAATGAAGAACAATCACTTTTGCCCGCCCTTCGTCGTCCTAATATGGAAATTTTAACTTACAAACTTGGAGTGAAAGGGTTTCCTTGTTTTAATGACGAAGAAGGCGGTTCGTCCAGTCGGTCGTCTTTGGGTGGGAGTCTATCAACGGTAGCGGATCGTTGGAAGTGTTCTGTTGAGAATTTCACAAATGGACCTTCAAAGGTAAGTCAATTTTTCATCAATAACATGGTTGGTACTTGATTCGCAATTGGAGAGAAATCTGAAACTAATGAGGCTGGGTACTCTCATGAGTTTCTATAATATCAGCAACCCACCTAGGTAAAATTTTTTACTTTATAGTTTCTCCTATAGGTAAATGAAGATTTGTCCCTGACGGATTGTCAGAAAATCATCCATCACCAGAAAATCACAATAGACGATCTTACTACACAAATTTACAAACAGAAATTTACTATATCACAATTAACTAAAGATCTGAATCATCTTCGTTTTCTCCACCAGCAGATATTACAAATGGAACAGAATCAGCGTTCACAAGAAATGAAAATGTTAGGCTTAGAACGGCAGAACGATGTGTATTATATTTCCATTGTAAAGCTAATGGAGAAAAATGACGAACTACAAAAGAAATTGTCCAATGAGCAAGAAAATGACCTTAATGTTCCCAATACTAGAAGTGTCCTCACAATATGCAACTCCACGGCGACAGATGCGCGCGATCTCATCTCGGAGAAATTTTCTCAGACAGTACAAAATGATGATATTAACGAAGCTATTAAAGACTTGGATCAGGAAAGCATTTTGAAAAATTTAACGAGAAAGGATGTGCAACTTAAAGTTATGATAAATATGATTGCTCGTCAAAATGATCGAATCGATGTACTAGAACAAGAGAGGAAGGACGATGATGCTAAAATTGATACTTTGAAGACTGACATTAACCACCTTACAAAAGAGAAGGGAGAGCTGAAGTCACACATTGATAATTTAACACGTAGCATTGAGACTTTGAATGGTATAAATGAAAAACTTACCAGTGAATTGCTCCAGATGCAAGAAACAGTGGCAGTCAATGAAGAGCTTCAACAATTGCAAAGAGAAAACGCTGCTTTAGTGAAGGAACGTGATGAGGCGGGTAAGTGATCACACTATATACATTGTGAAGTCACTCGTTTATAAAACTTTACAATTGTAATTAGAGTTGTAGAGTTGTTGATACGTACATTCTAGCAAAAACTCTTAATGCCACAGTAATAATAATAATAATAAAGTTTATTTGAGCTTTAAAAATAAAACAAAACAAAAAAAGTAGAAAATCTGTCTTGAATTTTTCATTTTTTAAAATACGGGGGGGGGCCAACTTCACTCATTGCGTCAAAGGTGAACTTTTTAAAGTTCTGAAAAGATCATTAATACTTCTAAAGTAAGGGGCTGGGTTTGTGGTTTTCACCACAGAAGGGACAGATTTGGATGCGGGTATGCGCAATCTGAGGAGATGTGGCCGATTTTGGCACACATGGAGCACTACTTTAGGGTCGTATGGATAGTGTCGGGGAAACCTACAGACACCATATTCGCGAGGAGATGCTCTAGGGTGGATTTACTGGTGGTAATGATGAGGACAAGGGTGGTGGGAAGGTTGATTGCACGGGAAACGATACGCAAGCTGCGGGTAATTGTGGGGAGAGGTATGGATTGCAGGACTTCGGATTCTGTAATGTCGACATTACTGATAATGGAGGTTTAGGAGTGTGGATTTGGGGTTTACGTAAGGACAGTTGGGTAAAGTTAATGTTGAGGTCATCGATAAGGTAGTTTTTTGGTCATTTCAAAGGCAATGGGTAGTTTTGTATGTATTTTCGTTAATATGGTTTTAACATTTGGCAGAACTCAAGTTGCCCGATTACTAGTGGCGCCACCACTCGTTAAATCAAATTATCCACCCTTACATTACAGTGCGCGCGAATTTTTCTGTAGCACCTTTATGTGCAACGGTTTTTTATTTAGGGACAGGATACTGTTGATAGAAAATTGGGTTTTTGTTTTGCCAACACCCATTTTCTGCGTTTTCCAAAACTCCCTATGTCATAACATATTTTTTTTGTTATAGAACTCCACTAATTATAGCAGATCCTGAGAAGCTCACAAATTACAATAACAGTATGACATCTAGCAATAGGTCTCTGAACGTAAACATCTGCGCAAAGATCTTTCTAAAGTCTTTTGTTTGTGTAGATTTCAATGTAATAATCGATCGTGTAGAAATTCATTCTATTTTTACGATTGGATGAGTTCCTAATTGTTCTCAAAATTCAACTCTGTTTTAGACTCTTTGCTTATTCATAATAAACAAAAGAAGACTGTAATTTACGATTGATTATCAAAGATAGCATCAGACAACCGATAGATCACACTTTAAAATGGTTAAGGGATTTAACGGATACTGGCGCCACTAACAATTTAGACACTTGATATTCCGTTGCCTATTGAATATGACATTGAGCAAGATGCCGATAGAGCATACTTACCTGGCGTAGGGGTTACCGTGATCAATAAGGCGGTTCCCCCAGGATGAGGCCCCCTCATTGCACTACGATCGGGCTGACTCCTGCGATTATCCCTAATGTGGATAACTCGGGCGCGTAATTTTTGGTAGTCGGGACTGCGTACGCGCTGTCCCGGTTTTTATTTAAACTAAACAAAGTTTGTGTAGTCATTGAGTATTTACTTACTCAACATTTCATTAGGTATTGTTGCGGCTATTTTAGACCAAAACGCTCGTCCACTGAGTTTTGAGTCTATTATTCACACCAGCCCATTTTTAAAAATTTATTTGAAGGCTATAACGTGCAAATTTTATGGGAGAGGCCGTTTGCTCATAGATTTCATCACTGAAAAAAATTTTCCTGGCGTTTCTAAAGACAAGAATCACTTTTAATTTAAATTATATGTTTATGTCTGTTTTATCTTAAGGTTTTCCTTGAATGTACTGTTTGCAATTGACCATATATTATTCAATAACTAAATCTGATCTTCAGTCTGATCAGTGATCATGCTTTGTTTAATGTTTTTTCTGTTACAGTTATAAGTAACAATGATCTTGTTATGAAGTACAACAATTTAAGAAATCACATTGGAGCATTTCAACCGCTTGTACATTCGAGAAAGGTTCGAAGATTGAAAAGTGTGTTGGTTAAATTGAAACTAAATCTTAGAAAGAACAAAGCACTAACCAACGAACGTACAGAACAGCTTTCTGAATTGCAGGCGAAATGCGAAGTGCTTATATGTAAATATGATGATGTTACCTTGCAAAGCAGTGAGTTTCTATCACAACGCGACGAACTGCAGAAAGACAAAGATAAGCTGCTCAGTGCGCTAGAATCCACACTAATTGAGAAAGAAGAATTAGAAATTCGGTTAAACAAAAGAAATCGGACAATATGCCAATGTTGTCTGAAGTTAAACCGAGAAATAATGACGTTAAAAGGTAATATTCAGCACCTGCATTTGCAGAATGAAATTAATCTATCTGAACAAGAAACTACTTTTTTGAAAAAAATTGAACAAGAAACTATTTTTTTGAAAAAAGATTGCGTTGCAATACAAACAAAATTGAACGAAGCAAATGGAAATTTAAGAGTGACAACTGAACAACTAGAATCTGAAAAGATAGCAAAGGATAAACTATTAAAAAACAACGTTGAGCTACAAAACAAACTTCACTACCTAGATTACAAATATAAGGGAACAATTGATAAATTAGGAAAAGATAAGTCCGCACTACAAAACGATTTGAACGCGCTAGACCAAAAATACGCCAAATTGTCAGAAGACAATTTAAATTTGCAAAGTAAAATTCTCGAAATCGAAATCAGATATTCAACTCAAGAGGAGACCTTGCAAACGACAATGGCAGAATTGAAAGAACAATCCGACATGGTACAACAACTTACCACCGATTTAGAAGAGCAAAGCATGCAATTGGAACTATTCCAAGATAACAATATCTTGTGTAAGCAGAAAATAGAATCGTTTTGCGGAGAGAGAGAAATAGTCGAGCAACAGTTGCAGAAGACTATTAAACATCTCAAAAGGTCGGAATTAAAGTATTTGTCTATTCGGAAATTGCTCGTCGACATCGAGGCGTACGTGGCGGGCGATTCGAGCGAAGATAATTCCGAAATTTTTAACTTGAAAATATCGCTGAAGAACTGTCAGGATGAGCTATTTGAAGTGGAAGATAAATTAACCGATTCGCTGAGCGCAGCGAAATTTTTTGATGAGCAAGTGACGCATATGAGTGAAAATCACCAAAAATTGAATCGGTAATGGTATAATTGACTCTGAATGTTGCTACTTTAATTCTGCTGTAGGTGTATAATAGTATTAGTCACCACCTGGCGTGGTGTATTAGAGAAGGTGATGAACGTGCAAGTGCTTTTGGATCAACTAGCGGCCGTTAACTTGAAATCGTTCACCTCTTTGGATAAGACCATCTTTCAGTTACACGAGCAGACTTGTTTAACTATCGAACTATTGGGAACCTTGGTGAGTGCTCGGAAAGTAGGAGAAGGTACTTAACGTATGTCTTTTTAGAATACTTTCAAGCTGAATGCAAATGATTCTGGGGAACTTCCGATTTTACCGCATCACAAGTGTCCTCAACTGTGATAAATCATACCTGTGGACTACTGAAAATTATTTAGGTTAAAAAATTTGTATTAGAGAATACATTACACGTCTTATTTTTTTGCAATACTCAATTTTTTCTGCCCTAACATTTATTACTTCTACTACCTATGCCAATCGGACAGAGAAAATGTTGAAAAAATTCCCTTTGGATATTTCTTTAATGGAGAATTATAGAAGGTATTAAAAATTAATTTTTCTAGGCAAAACGTACGCATTGTGTAAGATATGAATAATTGAAGTTTTTCAATTGTGGTAAAAAGAGTCTCAAGGTTTTTTGAATACCTAGGCCTTGTTAATTAAACAATTTAGTGCTAATCTAACACTCCTACAAACCTAATGTTGTGCGGGTGCAGAGCAGGGCAGAATACTTTCAAAAAGTATTTGAATACTAAATAGTAAATACTTTACACAAATCAAAGGTATTTGAATACTAAATACTTTTACGTCCAGCACAAGCGGATACTAGATACAGATACATTGAAAAGTATTCAAATACTTTAAAAAATAAGTATTCAAATACTTTAGAATGTATTCGAATACTTTCAAAAGTATTCGAATACTTCTCACTCAAATACATTAAAAATTTAAAATAGTATACTAGATAAAAGTCTTAATACTACTTAAAAAATCATGTTATACTTTGATTGGGGGTTAGCTTTTTTTATATTTCTATTGTTATATACAAATTTAAGGGGAGTAAAAGCGTAATATTATTATTATATAGGAGGTACCTACCAGGACCTTTCTTATACCAGTTATATCCTTAAGAATACGTGTACCAGTTTTCAAAGCGATCGTACGTCGTGCACATGATACATACGCCTTTCTGAAATTAATCCTAGCGATTTTGGAACAGATCCATTTTTGACCATCCGTTGGTCCGTGTGCATGATAGTTTGTTTAGAAACGTGCCATCGCTTTGAAAATTGGTACACATCATGGTCTTAAGGATATAAGAAAGGTCCCTATTGTTTTTAAGTTACGTAGACTATCGAATCAAAAAGTTTCACTCCAGGATCGTTCGGTATACATTTGTATCGGATTTTTATATTTGATTTTGTGACAATGGAAACTTTCCCTAAACATTTCTAAATTGTTCTCAAATATTTGAATAACTTAAAAGTACTGCCTTTTTTTGAGGCCGGAAAAAAAAATGTCTGATATCGACCGGGAAAAAACATTTTCTTATAGAATTTGGCCCGTAGAATCCATAATTTCAAACAATTTGAAGATTGGGCTACTAGAAGTTACAGCCCTTTGAATTTTTTTTCGAAATTTGTTTTTTGTACATAACTTTATATTGAGAGGTCTAATCGAAAAAGCACGAATTGTTTTGGATTCTACGCACCAAAATTAATAAGAAAAAGTGTTTTCCCGAGAAATTTTGGTGCAGTCGATTTTTGGTAAAAAAGGAAGGTTATACACTGCCTTTTTTTGAGCCCCGAAAAAAAAATTGTCTCAGATCGACCCGGAAAAAAATTTTCTTATAGAATGTGGTCTGTAGAATCCATAATTTCAAACAGTTCCAAGATTGGGCTACTAGTTCAAAAGTTACAGCCCTTTGAATTTTTTTTCGAAATTGGTTTCTAGTCTATAACCTTTGATTGAGAAGTCTGATCGAAAAAGTACGAATTGTTTTGGATTCTACGCACCAAATTAATAAGAAAAAGTGTTTTCCCGAGAAATTTTGGTGTAGTCGATTTTTGGTAAAAAAGGAAGGTTATACACTGCCTTTTTTTTGAGGCCCGAAAAAAAAATTGTCTCAGATCGACCCGGAAAAAAATTTTCTTATAGAATGTGGCCTGTAGAATCCATAATTTCAAACAGTTCCAAGATTGGGCTAATAGTTCAAAAGTTACAGCCCTTTGAATTTTCTTTCGAAATTGGTTTCTAGTCTATAACTTTTGATTGAGAAGTCTGATCGAAAAAGTACGAATTGTTTTGGATTCTACGCACCAAAATTAATAAGAAAAAGTGTTTTCCTGAGAAATTTTGGTGCAGTCGATTTTTGGTAAAAAAAGGAAGGTTATTATATGCCTTTTTTTGAGGTCCGAAAAAAAAATTGTCACAGATCGACCCGGAAAAAAAATTTTCTTATAGAATGTGGCCTGTAGAATCCATAATTCAAATAGTTCCAAGATGGGGCTACTATTTCAAAAGTTACAGCCCTTTGAATTTTCTTTCGAAATTGGTTTCTAGTCTATAACTTTTGATTGGGAAGTTAAGTATTCAAATACTATGCGAAGTATTCGAATACTTCTCAAAGTATTCAAATACCTTTGGAAGTATTCGAATACTTTACGAAGTATCCAAATACTTTGCGAAGTAGGATTTGAATACTAAAAAGTATTTACAAAATCGAATACTGCCCCTCTGTGCAGGTGATAATCCATCCAGTGCCCCTTGAGAACATATGTGATCATCTCCCAGTGTGAGTATAAAATATGGTACACGAATGAAGAAAGTGGAATGAATATTTGAAGATAACTTAAGTTGTTTGACACTAAATGGAATGTCTTCATTTAGCAAAACAGTATGAAATTTGGAATTCATGATTTTAAGAGGCATGGACATACTGATTACATTAATTACACCCAACAATACAGTTTATGTCTATATTTAAATATATTACATTTACTACAATACATTAGGATTTTCAGGAATAAATATCTGAATTTTTTCCAGATAAATGAACATTTTCCAACACAAGATCATAGTATTAGTTATACAATAACATTTGAATTGAACGGATCTGCAATTCTTTGAAAGACCGCCAGATATTTGTCGCCATTATTTCTAGTTACCTTTTGTCCCTCTTCACTACTGCTGTATAATTTGTCCACAATTGGATCTGACCTCTGTAAAAATTGCACGATATTAATTACTGAGAAGTCCAATTGCAACTTACCAATTCTTCCTGGGGTTTTCTGTTAAACAATGGATGTTCAGTAAAGTGTTTCACTATCCAATCGTGCAAGTCCTTCACATCGGTAACCGTATACACAATTCCTCCAACTGCCAACACGTAGGCATACTCCGCCAACAGACAAGTATTAATTATCCTCCATTTGTGCTTAGCCTTTTTGAAGTGAGGATCCGGATACAGAAAAAATATTTTCCTTAACTAAAATGATACAGATCATCCCACAGTTTTAAAACGGAAAAATTCACCTGGCCTTTTTTAAAATAGTTCGGTAAATATTTCATGGCATTTGTTCGCAAACACGCAATATTCTGATACTCTCCCGGATGTTGATCACGCAACGCTGCGATTCTATCCATAACGTAATCGGACACCTTCACTCGAATCTCCATTCCTAGCATTAACGTAGTCGGAAACATGGGGGAGAGTGTTACCAGTAAACCGCCATAACCGCAGCCGATATCGGCGAACTCCACCTCCGAGTTGTCCACCTTCTTTGGATAATACTTGAACCAATCCATATCGTCTGGAGTTCGTGGACTGCAAGTGGTGTTTCATGTTTTTGTGTCGGACACATTGTACTTACTAATCAAAGCAATGATCGGCTATGGGATTTGAATGAGCTCTTTGTCGGTAATACTTTTTCTGAGGTAAGGATTTTGTTAAATCCATTACGAAATAGAAAATTCTTCAAAAGTTATAAAGAGAGGTTATGTTTCAAAATATAATTTGAGGTTATGACATGCAAACAAGAGCACGTGGTTGTACAGGATGATTACATTTTGCGGTTCAATTACTGATTTGTAATTGGTAATTGATAGCATTTATGAATTATTCGCCATTGCTTCACTTCTGTGAGAAACGAAGAATGTTATAAAAAAAATTGTAGTATCGTACTTTGCCGTTTTTGCGTATAATTCGGCTCGACCTCTGGTATAAAATATATGCCTGTAATTTCAAAACACCCTATGTAGGGTTGCACCGGATTGTGACTGATCAGCTGGTACTTGTTTACATTTTTGTCAAAAATGACAATTCCATCCATCTTTTAACCAATTCTCTCAACAAATTAATTAAAGTTTAATAAATCTTCAAAAATTCTGTGATAGAGCCTACTTGCGTTTAATCCGATTAAAATTAATAAATATATCCTCGAAAACCAAATATTAGCCAATGATCCTTAATAGTACTAAAATAAGGTATATTCAACCACCAACTGAGTATGTTCAACAAGGCAGAAGACACAAAATCGAGCTTTCTGGAGCAGACAAAAGCGGCACGAGAAGAACGCGCATTAGAGAAGCGAAAGGAGGTCGCTGCGATAATAATTCAATCAAATGTAAGAGGATATCTTACGCGTACAAGCTTTGTTCGTAACATTTTGTAAGAAAACACTATCAATACTTACACAATTTGTTGCTAAGTGTATAATTACAGAAAAAATTTTGACGCAATCGTACCTCAAGTCCCCGAAAATGATGCGAAATCAGCGCTGATATCTGCCACTCAAATTTTCACCCAGGTGAAACTGCTGCTTCTGGTTTTCAACAAGGAACGTGATAGGGATCGATTCGACAAATTGTGCAGTTACCTAATCGCCTCTTTGGAATCGGACTCGCCGAAAGTAAGTTACGTCGGCGTGGCTCTAAGTAAAGACCATGTGATGCAATGGATCTCCTATACAAATGACGTACTTTGGAAATGCTGTGATTATTTAGAGGAATTAAAGCCTGAGTACGCTAGTGATATGAAAACTGTATTATTATATTTACATATGTTAGTTTCGTTTACCAATACAAACACGTGGGTTGTTTTAAAAGCGAAAAACGTCGAAGTTTTAAAGTTAGGTATGAACCAATTATGTGCCAATATAATGGGGAAGTTATTCCATAAAGGATTCTATTTGGTTCTTAAGGTAATTGCCATATTATTAGTTAGTTAGCATGTCATCGAAAATTGGGGAATTTTTTAATAGATCTACCTCAATAGATTTAAAAAAAGTTCTATTTTCTCAATTTTCTATAATGATCTGCAGATGCAATGCGAGTTATTAAGGTATGTTTTTCAGAATTTACTTGTAAGGGGTCTTGGGCGGCTTAAAGTCGCATTTAAGCATGCGTCTCTTTCAGCAATTTTAACTTTGTCGCTGCGCCCTTTGGTTGCCGCCGAATTCTCGGATAAGTTCATGAGTATGTTTTTGATTCACATACTGTCAGTGCCTGCATTGGTGCAACACCTTGAGACGATTACACCCGAGGTTTTTGGTATTTTGCGAAAGTTTCATGTGTGATTCTCGTGTTGTTTTTTAGTGCATAACCGTTTTAGTTAATTACAGTATTTTTAATAAGAGCTTAGAGCTGTTAGCTAGTCAACAATCGATGCGAATCGTTTTTAATACACTGGAGGGCAACTACGCTTTATGTCTACTTGCCAACCTCATTCACCTGGCATATATTGAGCGAGAAACTGTTTTAAAAGAAGTGGCCTTTCCATGTTTTACGGTAAGCAATTCACTATAATGACTCGGGACTGGATTTCTGTGCAATTGTGTGCTTTCTCGCTTCCCACAGTAAATTTTGCGGGAGTGCATAATATTGCTACATGCCCCACGTTGGGCGCCAAATAATAATGCTATGTGCAATGCCAAACGAAACGGTCCCACATAAGCACCTGTTTGACTTCGTTGTATTTACAATTATAGTATAGGCCCTTTAACTGATAACTTGAAGACCTTTAAGAAAGGCGTTTATTCAGCGACTAACACTCGATAACTTCAGCACTTCAACTTATCTTTTTCGTAAACGTGAAAACACATTCTTTAAACACTCTACCTTTCTTCTACACAACTTTACAATCAAAGCAAACGGCTACGTTTCAACGTCTACCACCAAAAAGCCACGATTAACGTCCGGTTCGCTTATTTAAAACCTTTTTCCACTTTCCTTCCCCCTTCCTTAATTTAATTACGCGTCGTCAAAACGAACATCTGCTCGACGATAACACATGCTTATCTTGAAACAAATTATATTTGTGATTTTTAGTCCCAATGTAGTGAAAATTATTTAATTTCAGGAAATTTTCCCAGCTATTTAGTCTGTACACTGTTAAATTAGTGCATAGAAATCCAGTCGCTACTAATGATTATGATACTGTTTCCGATTGCATAGCGTTGCAGGTCGTGATCACAGGTCTACTGGAAAGCTGTCAACACTACGTCGTCACAAAGCAGTCCAATTTAACACACTGGCATCCAGTTTTAGGCTGGTTCGCTCAGTCGATGGATCCCGAATTGCACGCCGCCATGCCTCACGTCAAAACACAGCTGCATCTCTTGTGGAATACGCAGATCGTTTCAATTTTAATCGGTAAAGATTAAAAACGAGCATCTGCTCGTTTACACAGTAGTTTTTAGGGAAGTCATTGGCGGAATTAGTAAAAGACGTCGAATCGCCTCAAGCTGCTACATCTTCACAGAATCGTACGAATCCGAATTTTTTTAAGCGAGCCATTGAGGCTCGTGTGAATCGGGCGAATGTACAGAAATCATATAGGGCACTGGGTAGTCCAGAAGTGCATAAGATTGTTCTGTTGTGTTCGCTATATTACACTGCGCTAAATACTTTGACTCAACTAAGGTTAGATATATTAACAGGTAAGGGCAGTACTACTGGCTTGTGTGTTAGTCTTGGGGATTTTAATTTGTTTGTTATACTTCGTATAAAATATTAAAAATTTACGTGTGATTGATAGTATGCAGGAATGCTGTCTAAAAATATAGCTCTATTGAAATGTGCCACTTGTACTTAGAAGAGAAGATGTCCCTGAGTACTCAATTCACGCCTACACACTTTGACCCTTGCATCTATTGCGCCTGCCCCAGTGTCTTACTCCAAGAGAGACAGTTTGTTTGAAAATCTGACAAATCTAACAATACAGCAAGGATTTTACTCAACATCAATCTTGTTCTTTATTTTGGGGCCTGTATTATTTATTTATACACGGGTGGCCGTTTGAAAACGAAACAGAGCCTATTTTGGGGACCTCAAAACATCTACGAAAAAATACTCGGACCCGTCAATTTTTTATTCAAGGGGGAACAATTTTTTCGCTAGTTTCGCCCCCCTGAGGGCAAAGCCCTAGCGGGGGTGACAAGCGCCCCCAAAATTTTAAATCGAATGGGTGGTCGAGTGATATCTGATTTTGAAGGTATTTTTATGTGGATTATAACCCTTAAGTTTTAAATCGCTACTAATTTGCCTAGCCCATACAGGGGCTAATAAAAGTTGCAAAAATGTGTCAACATTTTCTTATGAAAAAATATTCTTGTAAATGAATTAGTTAAATAACAAAAATAAAAACAACAGTAAATACAAAAAATGTTGTTCTCTTACATTCTGAGCCGTACTTTTTGTTGTTTTTTTTTTCTTTTTAATACTCGTAAGTACATATGCCTTTTCTGCAACGCAAATTTTGGTTATTGTTGAGAGCATTACTATAGCATCATTTTGAAGTTTAATAGTGATTGTCAATTATTGTTGTCAGAACGAGAGAGGGATAATAAATAAATAAATAAATAAATAAATAATGGTTTATTCACTTGCTGAAATAATTTATCTTTTTTTGCAAACAATGAAAATGCTAATAGAACTGCCCAGCTCTTTAATCGACAACACCAGAATCAACAGGTCCATTGTATGTTTAGGCTGCCATTTTTGGTAACCGTATCGTAGGCCCCTTCTTTTTACCTGGAACTTAACAGGAGAGATGTACCTGGAGTTATTTCAAAAGACGATTCGTCCAGCATTAGTGGAGATACTAGAAAATAACAACGACTACTTGGAAATAGTCTAGTATTTCAGCAAGATGGTGTGCCACCCCACTATGCTGCAAGGGTTCGTCAATATTTGGACCAAACGTTTCCAGGACAATGGATTGGAAGAAAAGGTGCTATTTTGAATGGCCTTCTCGTTCTCCGGATTTAAGTGCGTTAGATTTTTCTTATGGGGCCATTTAAAAACTAAAATTTATGCTAGTGAGCCAACATCGTTAGACAACTTGCGACGAAAAATAATTGACGAATGTCGTCAAATCACCCCAGAAGTTTTCAAAATGTACGGGAAATGTTTGAACAAAACCTGTATTATTCTATGGAAGTCGAAGGCCAACATTTTCAACATTTACTTGATTCAAAACTTAAGGGTTATAATCCACATAAAAATACCTTCCAAATAAGGTATCACTCGACCCCCCATTCGATTTAAAATTTTGGGGGCGCTTGCCACCCCCGCTATGGCTTTGGCATCAGGGGGGCGAAGCTAGCAAAAAAATGGTTCCCCCTTGAATCAAAAATTGACGGGTCCGAGGATTTTTTCATAAATGTTTTGAGGTCCCCAAAATAGGCTGTTTCGTTTTCAAATGGCACCCTGTATATTCATATGTGACCAAGCTGGATTGTGTAGGAAAGTAGGCGATTTATAGTGCTCTTTTTCATCCCCATTGAGATTGCTCTTTAAGACCAAGTGAAAGACACCAGTTACTCACTTTCACACTAGGGATGGATTTGAGCCGAGTTGAGCTTTTTGAAAACTCAGCTCGGCTTGTTCAGCTCGAATCAAAACTCACCTTGAAAAAAATATGTTCAGCTCAACTTGAAAACGACCTGAGTTTGTAGCTAAAGAGAACAATGGAATTTACAAATGAAGTAATTTTAGTAAGTCAACTAAATAAAAACAAAACATTATACACAGTCTCAAGAGGATGGCATCTCTGAAACCATAGGAAATACTAAAACTAGGGAAAAGTTGCGCAATTAAACAGTTATTATCATGCTGTTACTAAATCCAAAAAAATCCGATTACTTGCGAAGATATACCAAAAAAAACGAAATTTGCAGATTTAGTTTTTATTTTGTTGTTGTTATTTGAGCAGACACAGAAAAATAAAAGAAATTCTCATTGCCACCAAAAAGACTGAAAATTATACTATCGACCTTCCAACGGCTCATGAGGTCTACCTACCCCAACACCTCGGCCAGGCCGAAGCTGTGTGTTGCCTGCCGACTCGGGCAGATTTAGCTATTGCAATCTGTACATCCACCACTTTTTAACTTGGTCCTTATGGTAGCTGATACGCATCACACCACAAAATCATGAAAATTATAGGTACAAAATCTTAAGAGATTATTGAAAAGCTAAACTGAAGGGGGAAAATGTTTTCCTGCACAAACTAAACAACGTTATCTATTATTACTAAACTCTCACAAATCTTCTTTTAGGTTTATGTTATCAAGATAGAATCTTGTACGACTTATGGTTATTCTTATGCTCACTAGGACCAAATTGCGGACTAAAGATATTTTTAGATCACTTAGCTATCAATACAAAATGCACTGCCCCCGAATTTCAAATGCTACAATTGTTTGCAGAATGTATGACGCACTACATCACGTAAGTCCCATTATACATTGCTGTACGTGACATTTCGTTTTAGAATTTTGGACGACATGGAAATGTACGAGCAGCAAAACCCATTTAAGCTTGGCGATTTTGTGACGGTATCTAGCTTTTTAAACTTGTTCCTCTACAACGGAGTTCTAGGGAATTTATTCGGTAATGACCGGCGTTTTGAGGAGCGGTTGGTTTATATCCAGTTTACAGATTTGAAGACGGTGCAATCGAATTCGTTGTTTCAGTCATTTCACACGTTGCTTATGGTACTGTACAAGAGAGATTGTAGACGGAATTACACACCGCAAGGCCACTGGCTAATTAAGGAAGTCAAAGTTTCGACTTTTATGGCCGACTTGGATAAGGGCAGGAAAAAACCGCAATTACTACTGCAGACGATGCCGCATATCATACCGCACGAAGACAGAGTTCGGCTATTCCGAAAGTACATAACAAATGAAAAGACAGTTTTGGGCTTGACTGAGTCTGCGTGCGCATCTCCTCAGTCCACACTCATTACTGTGCACAGGTGAGTCATAGATAATAAGAGTTTTTCACTTTTGGAATTTTTCGCAGATCTAGAATAGTGGAAGATGGCTATCGGCAGTTGGCATTATTACCGCCACAAGGCTTGAAAGGTGTAATCCGGGTAAGGTTTATTAACGAGCAAGGTCTCGACGAGGCGGGAATTGATCAAGATGGCGTTTTTAAAGAATTTTTAGAAGAAAGTATTAAGAAGATATTTGATCCCTCCTTGAATTTATTTAAAGTCACCAGCGAAGAACGGTTGTACCCATCGCCGACCTCCTACCTGCAAGACAATCACTTGCAACTTTTTGAATTTGTCGGGCGCATGCTCGGAAAAGCGGTTTACGAGGGAATTGTGGTGGACGTACCTTTCGCCTCCTTTTTTTTAAGTCAAGTGCTGGGACAGACGACTCAGGCTTTGTATAGCTGTGTTGACGAATTGCCTTCACTCGACGAGGAGCTGTATCGTAGTTTGAGTTATGTGAAGCATTACAAGGGTGATGTGTCTGAACTGGACCTTACATTTAGTGTGGACGAGGATTGCTTGGGAAGGCTTGTCACGCACGAATTAATTCCGGGAGGGAAAGCTATGTCTGTTACGAATGAAAATAAGTAGGAGCATGCACGAAACTTTTAAAATTCTATGTGATTAATTTCTAGAATTAATTATATTCATTTAATGGCCCATTTTCGAATGCATGTCCAAATTAAAGACCAAACTGCCGCATTTATTCGTGGATTTCGGTCCATCATTAGCTTGGATTGGTTATCATTATTTTCAACACCCGAGGTAAAGTATTTCATTTGAGAATTATGTATCCACTTCCATATCTTTAGTAAATGTTAGACAAACTCAAACGTTCAAATTACCTTGTAATGTCATTTGCTATTACCATTGCACATGTAGTTATAGTTGTAACTAATTTCATTAGCTGCAAAGACTAATTTCGGGTGACAATGTGCCTTTGGATATGAAAGACTTACGTAAACATACACAATATTATGGTGGCTTTCACGATTCGCACCGTGTTGTCGGTTGGCTATGGGACGTACTGGATAAGGATTTCACAGAATCAGAAAAGGGAATGTTCTTAAAGGTATCCCCACTGCCTCTAATTCGAATGGTTAATATTTCGTTGTAGTTTGTTACCAGTTGTTCCAAACCCCCTCTTCTGGGATTTGCCCACTTAGAACCTCCGTTTTCGATACGTTGCGTCGAAGTTGGAGATGACGAAGACAACGGTGATACGATAGGTAAAATGTTGCCGCTGTAAAGAGCGTTTCCTAATACTAAACACGGTAGGAAGTGTAATCAGAGGATTTTTCACGATACGGAAACGCGATCCACAGAACCGACTGCCGACGTCGTCCACATGCTTTAATCTTCTCAAACTACCCAACTATCAGAAAAAGAGCACGCTGCGTGAAAAATTAAGATATGCCATTAGCTGTAACACAGGATTCGAGTTATCCTAATTGCTTCGATGTTGTTAACTGGAATTGAATGTTTATAATGTATCATATCAATTTTTGTATGTTTATAGTGTAAATTTACTGTTGGTAAATTGATTGGTGTGTTAATGTTTGTTAACATTAATGTTTCGATGTGCAATATTAATAAAAAATGAAGGATGGTTTTTGAAACTGTTTCGCTTCTGTTTCAAGCAAATAGGAGGTTTTCATCATTCTTTTTTGCCTGGCAGGTACCTGTGATTTATTAATTTTTATAGTCATATAATAACAAATATAGTGCAAATTCACCTTCAATATCTAGAAATGGGCCCCAAGTAGGGTTGCCATCCGTCCGGGTTTCCTCGGATTTGTCCTAGTTTAGGGGGCGTCCGGGCGGTGTTTCATTGGTAATCCGGGTTTTAAGCTACTGAGGCATCTATGAGTTTCTGTCAAAATGTAAGCCAACAAAACTTTTAAGCGCCAATCGGCTTTGGTTACAATTTTTTAAAACACCGAATCCTCATGTATACTTGGAGTTATTGAAAATTGCCTAGTGCTTTTTTTGCATTGCTGCTCATAATGACCCCGCTGGACCTAGCCCCCCCCAAGTAAATCTCAACTACTATAATTAATAATTTAACCTAATCACGGCATTTTCTTTTTCTGCCGCGCTGTGTATAATATTTTTTCAATGCATTATTTATTAAACTGTTTCAAGGAGGCTTATATTTTTAGAATACGTAGTGGCTTTTTAATTATATTTTTTTTGTAGGCGATATCGGCGCTAGTTCAAAGTTTATGGTCATTTTTTTGTAAATAAAATTCTAGATTTTTTACCGTAATTCGATTTTTTGTCCGTAAGGATGTTTTTGTTTCAGAAAATGAATGGCCATCTTTTATTTATGCGAAAATGATACCACACTTGCCCTAGTAGTTATAATTTAGCAGTTATGACGACCAACAGCGCGCGCGGCGTAAGAAAAGTTTACCCCCTCCCCCTCCCTCACAGCAGCGTGTCTCCCGCTGCCTCCCGGGCGATTTCCATTGGGGTCCACCTAAGTAGAAAGTGTACCAAATCTGGTGCTTTAATGACAAAAATATTGGTGTTGGCGTATAACGACCCCACTATGCATAAAAATTAATTTGAAATAAGTAAACGATAACAGAGGAGGGGCTACGTCCAACTGGCCGCCCCATCGATTATATCTATTTGCTCCTTTAGGAATGGCGCTCGAAAATCGAAATTACTTGTAAATTAAAGCTCTTAAATAGCTCGTAATTCCGGTACAAATTTAATTTGAAAAAAGTAATTCTGGTCAGTGGGGAGGCTGAGTCCAAGTAGACTCAGCCACCCCATAAGAAATGTTCGATTCCTAGTGATTAAAGCGAGCTCTAAAATTTTAAGCTTGCGATGTGAAAAGGTCCTAAATAGCTCATAAAGGACCATTCTTAAATTGATTCACAATGGGGGGGGGGGGGGGCTAGGTCCAGCGGGGTCTCATAATGCCAACGTTGAAAGAAAATGTTCACTAGTGACATAGTGGACCAAAGAAAGGAATTTATTGAATATTGAAACATTCTAGTCAGTGATAAAAATAAAGTACAATTTCAAAGACTATTTCTTTAGACAATATTTTTTTATCAAATTCAGTTGATATGTCCGGGTTTATAATCCCTAAATCCGGGGTTTTCACGCTTCCTGTCCTAGTTGGCAGTTTTGAGATGGCAACCCTAGCCCCAAGGCTACCCCCCCTTCCCCGCACACATTCCGCTCCAACCTGCACACAATTAATGCTGTCTCCGAGTAGTGTAGAGGTCTAAAGGACCGTTCACAGCTAAGATCATGCATATATATGATCTAAGGTTCACAGTGGGTGCGGTGAGCGTCGCGTCGAGACACTTGTCATACTAGGAGCGTCACACATCGCGACTTAACGCGGCGGACCACTAACTGAACTGAAAATATAACTATTTTAAATGACATAAATAACTTTTCTTATAGAGCGTTCTTTAATTTTTAACAGTTGTTTTAAAATCGCCCGTTTCACTGCCCCATCCAGTATATTTTCCGCATGGAAGCCATTTTTTGTCCCGGGTCTTTCAAAAGGATCTTACGAAATTTTTGAACTTCCGGAAGATCCGCTATGTTACCACAGAAAGTCCCCCATTGTCCTCTCTCGAAGGTCGCTCGATATCCGACGGGCACCGTTATCGGCACTGCAGTCCAAGGAAAAGTCGCTAACACCTTGACTTGGAGAGGAATTGGTCCACAGTAATAATCTTGGTGGCTATATCTGGGTTTTAGTTCCTGCGAGCCACTTATTAACGAGCGACCCAGAACTCGTTCATGATTTTGGACTCTCTGTTCCTCCGTCCGTATCTTTACACATTATAACTCACGAACGGTTTCGAATTTTCGAATTCTGTTTTCAGTACTTAATAGCATTGAATAAGAAATTATTATTCAATGTAGGCGGACAATGGTCAAGGGACTAACTGATTAAATTTTTGTCATTAGGACTTTCAGTCTGTCCGTCTGTTTGTCGCTCGTTGTCTATAATTAATTTGAACAGATTATTATAATCGTCACTTCCATCCGCCACCCGGGGACGTGCTCGATGGGTGCCTCCACCAATACATTAGACACAAAAGTCATGCAGCCCCTTGCCCCTAACGAATGATGCGGCAGTGGGATCTTCGGTATTTTAAATAGGAATTGTGTGCACATTTTGAGCTCTCCGCCACTTTAAAATGCTTGGGAAGGGAAGATTGCTTCTAAAAAAAGCTTCTTTATTAAGATGGGGCAATAAAACGTGTGCGGCAAATTAAAAAAAATAGCTATTGATATTGCAAGCCTCCTAACTCGGAGAGCAGCTTCTGGAAACAAATACATCTTAGTGGTAAATCAGCAAATGGGCATGAAGCACTAAATCAAGGAGCGACAACAGCTATGGCAGACGTTCTGGTAAAAGAACTTTTTAACAGATCTGAAGTACCCCTGGAACGACACTCTGACCGGGGGCGAAGTCGGCGGTATATTTTAAAGCTTCTGGCCAACTATTGGGCATTTGCAAGACCAGAAC
The DNA here is from genome assembly GCF_008802855.1 of Photinus pyralis. NCBI lineage: Eukaryota > Metazoa > Arthropoda > Insecta > Coleoptera > Lampyridae > Photinus > Photinus pyralis. Next base: position 27,987,708 of record NW_022170738.1, on the reverse strand, counting down.
CATGCTTCACAGTCAGACGGAATGGTAGAACGTATGAATACGTCAATAAGGAAGTACCTGTCACTTCTACGAGTTCAAGGATCAGGTGCTATTGAATATAAGCCGGATTAAAAGTTGTGTTTCCGAATGCGAGCCGATTTCATTAGGTTCTAATGGTGCACAAAAAATTCCCCTACTGAAAATGGTGGTGCGCTTCTTCGTATCTTGATTTATATTTTAAGGTAATTTAAGGGGCGCAGTTTTAATGCTTAGGGCAAGGTGCATTAGGCATGCTTGGGAAGGATAAGCTACAGTGGTGAAGAGAATAACCGGCATATATATATGATCGAATAAAACCACCCGACCCAACTACCACGAGGAAAAGCGGTGGTAGTGCATGTAAATCGGTTCGCTGCATACGTGGTGTACAGAACGAGCCCGAGGAACATCCAGAAGCAGTGAACCAGGACAATCCGGTTTCGCAGAATTTGTGAAACATTTACTTGTAGCTGGAACACTAAAGGGTGGTGTCGTCCATGAGGTATCCAAAGATTTGTTTGAAGCTCCAGTTGAATACGTTTCTAACGTATCGCTCATTGAAAAGCCAAGAACGTCAATATGTCCGAGGGGTAAGTATTGCCTTAGAGTTAACATTTCCGTTTGGTGGTTTAATAAGAGAGATATATCTACCTTCACCATCCCGGGGTTGGTAATTGGTAAAGCGTGTTTCCTACAGGAACAGGACGATTTCTTTATTTGAACGTCAAAGGACCGGTCTTGTGATAAGCCTGCAACCGGCGTTTTGTAAGAACAGTTACCCGCTTCTTCTTCGAAAATTGAAGATGCGCAAAAGGGTCATCATGCAAGTCTATCGCCATCGAGGAGTCTCCTCCATATCGCAAGGCTCCGTGAATTTTTAAAATCGGCACTGTCTCCAACTAGAGGTTGGGCATCCGACTTTTTATAACAATAAAATTAATTCGCAGCTGCCTCCAATAACTGAATTTCATCCTGCTATTAATATTGAAAGTTAGTGTAACTTAATAAAAGACGTTTTAACACCCAAAAATGGATAGGGGCTTGCGGAAGCATATTTGCAAATTTATGCCATTGCTACTTAACTTATGAACAGGAAAAGTGTTTCAAATTTCGTTATTAGCATTTTAAACTTTCTAAGTTTGAGACTATGCAGGTATAAAAATAAAAGACAATAATATCCTGTCCTATTGTCCTACGTTGACAAAGAGAAGACAAAGCGCAGTTCGGGTATTTAGATACTTTATTAGAAACCTTTTTAATGACATTACAACGAATTTTACTAAATGCGACAATTTAATAACCGAAAATGTTCCAAAAACGAATTCTTCCTGAACGCATTGTTTGAAATGTTATTCATGTTCTCTCCCTCCACGGCCTCCACGCACCAAGCGATGCTCTTTTGTTATTGAGCCGAAGTCAGCTGTTCCGAGGGTGCGTACGCGCAAGCGCGCGCTTTTTCTGGCCGCAAATTCACACTCGTACACGATCGTTTTTAGTTGGTTTTTAGTCGTGGAGGAGGTTGTAACGAACTCTTTTAACAAATTTTACAACCTTGCCCTTTATTTATAATTTTTTTCCTATCTTAATTTAATTTGTAACACACTCTCATATAATAGTGCAAATCATCCCCTTCAAACTTTCAACCTGTGCAATTTTAATTCCCGAAAAGTCGACGTATTTCTCTCGGTAGTGAATCCTTTTACAAAAGTTAGTGTCATTAAAATATCTTATTGTTAAACAGTTTAATATTACCGTGAATAATTTGTGTGTAATAAAGAATTGGATGTAAATGTTTGCTTTAATTCCATCATAATTAAATTTGAGGTTAGTTCGTGTTTGATGTATGAGTGTGAAAAGCCGTGCAGTTTTTTAATTTAAAAACGTATCCAGCTCACGAAAAACACGTTGTGATAATAATCCATCGATTAGTATAAATACTCTGTGCGTCAACTGCAGTGCTAATGAACTTTGGAAATAAACAAATGAGTGCAAGTTTTACGGTGGAAATTGGTAATTAATCAAGCGAACTGGTGCAATATTTGATGGCTGTGGTCGGCCCGAGCCGCCACTCGAGAGTGTCCATGTCTGTGTCGATGAGCCTCATGCAGGGAGCTGCAGGCCCCACCGCCGGAGGACAACAGGGTGGCCTCCACGCCGCCCAGCCTTACTACCATCCCCAACATGCCGCCGCGCCGGCCCATACCCAGGAACAAGTACAACCAGATCGACCCATCGGCTATGGTGCTTTTGGAGTTGTTTGGTAAGTTTTTCAAACAAAGAATTTTTACCTCAAATCCAGAACAAACCGACCTTGATCTTTTGTTACATTTGAAAACAAAGCCAAAAGCTCACGCCCTCAATGGTTGAGGGACCTCAGCTCTTCTTCTTTTGCAGTAACTCGACCTTTAACATCTTTAATGACGTCACTTTATTTGTCGATTCATTAACAAAATCCAGCACGTGGTTCAAGGCTGGCTCGCATTCTCTAGGAAATGATTATTCCGTATATTGAAAACACCATTTGGACCATTCCCTCTCAAGAGTCGTATGTTTACTACTGGGAAAGTTTTTCCAAACAACCAAAAAGGACTTTTTAATCAAATTCCAAAAAAAAATTACAAGACCATATTGTTAAAAATAACTAAGTCTAAAAATCTCCTACACTAAAGTTCCATTAGACACAAAACATTTTGGAACGAAAACGCATGGTCAGAAAACGACATTTTCCAGTTAGCTTGACTGTATGTAATTCCAAAATATGTGCTTCACAATTTAGAAAATTTGGAATTTCCAGAACCTGTTGATGACAGGATTATAAAAGTTGCGAATGCAGATAACGGAGAACTGTTGTGAAAAAAAAAGCTGTAGAATCTGAAATACGGAATAAGATAAACACTATCGCTTGCCTCTGTACCTGAAACAAGAGTCAAAATCTTATTACTCCCCGATTTCGTTGAGAACAACGCATTGGTTGGATAGGTTGTCCAAGAAGTGCACTTGATGCCTTTTTGTTAACCACTGCTGTTTTGTGTGTCCAAAATGTGACGAAGTCATTATTCATTTACTGATTTTATTTAGAAAAATTCCAAACCGCTGAACACGATTATATCTTTTCCCATTAATGACATTTTATTGTATTATTATTATATATTCGTTATGGACAGGCTGTCCGGTTGAGATATTAGCAATTATGTGTATGTCTATTTATTATTTGCACTGTTATGAAGTATTGATGGTGGTACTATTATCTTTTACTTCCTTCTTCCAGTTTTCATTAACGCGTGGTCATCGTCAGATCTCGGCCCACAAGGATAATTCCAGCAGTACCTAATAAAGACTTTTTTTTGTATTTATTATGTGTTTTATTTCCTCTTCTCTGAGCTATTTTGTATTTTAAATAAATATTTTTTTCTGAAGTATTTTGCGTTTTATATACGTACTCTCGTTGGGCGTATTTTCTATTTGTTGTTTTAAATACTTATTAAGTCCAAGGGTTTTACCCACTCTCTGCAGTTTTCATAATTTCTCTACTTTCATCAAGTTAAAAATCTTTCCAATATAAATCGTTATCAAAAAAATAAGTAACCCTCTTCGTTAACCGATAAAGAATTACATTTGTTTTGTGATATTTTCACATGCTAAAATCCGCAAAAATCTCTTTTTAGTGTTGCGTTGCGAGGGTGCAAAATGTTTGGGAACTACAACCACAAGAGTCATACACTATGGCTGTTTTCTTTTATTCCTTCCTCAGCAATCATACGATATTCAAGGATCATATTGTCTGCTATTAGATTTAACGGTAAATTTTTAACGAAAAGTGGATATAGCGGCGAAGTTGTAGGGTACATGATTATGGTACATAAAAAATAAGTGGTTTCTATCCTTCAATCAAAAAAGTACGAGGGTTATCCAGAAAGTAGCAGACGTTTTGAAATAAAAAATTAAGAAAGTGTACGAAACAACTTTTATTATAATATACATTTGGAAGCTATTTTTCAACATAGTCACCACTCAATGAGGCGTTCATAGCGTGGTACAAGTATTTTGATTTCAACTTTGTATACATCCGCCGCCTGAGACTTTAACCACTGGTTATCGCCGGCGTGAAGTTCGGCATCACTGTCCATCCATGTCAGCGTTACCAGTGCAGGTTAAAATCTCAGGCGGCGGATTTATAAAAGTGGGAATCAAAACACTTGTACCACGCTATGATAAGTGCCTCAATTTGAATGGCGTTTGTGTTGATAAATAGCCCAATAGTGTAGCTCCTAAATGTACATAATAAGAGATTTGCTTTACAAGTTTAAAATTTTTTATTTCAAAACGTCTGCTACTTTCTGGATAACCCTCGTAAGTTTGATACGCCACGGTAAAGGAATGATGATCCGAGGCCTCTAAGATCCTGTATCATTTACTCAGAAAATGAGATCCTGTGTCATTTACTCAAAAAATGTTTAGATTTTGACCAGTTGGGGGAGCTAACTTTTGTTGCATAAAAACTTGAGGCGTAGCATGATTTTGCCTGACAGTACAGACGACCCGCAGCCGAGCCCGCAGCAGCAAATTTAAATATACCCTATGGCGGCGTTACTGGTAGGAAATTAATTAATAAATTTCCTTGGAAATCAGATTCTCAAAAAATCGAGAAAAAAATTAATTTTTCCTAGAAAATGGTATTTTTTTCCTCGAGCAGTAGAACTATCAGTGTTGCGAATTTTCAATCTTTTTTAATAAATTAACAATATTAGCTGTCATTTTCGGAGATGCATTTTTGATATGTTAATCAGGAGATGAGGTGTACCTCAGTTATTTTTTTCTCGACAGAAATTTACTGAATTTGAGGTATCTACTGGGAAACGAGATTAACTGGACTATCTCGTAGTGATATACCAAGTACACATTTTATTTGGCGAACCGACCGCAAGATAAATAACTCGCGTGAATCAGTTGCGTGGTAACCTTCAGATTTACCGTTTTCTTCGCATTTTATTTACGTCAAATAAAGATAATAGTCGCCTTTATTTGGATGTTTCGGATCAATCGAAAGACACGTTCGCTTTGTAGAATTATTTACACATTTTATTGGAAGTTTCATTTTTTCCAGAGAAGAGTGGAAGGGGAAAGTAATTTTTGGCATGTTGGCCTCAATACCCGCACATTTATACGATTACCTAATAATTTTCAGAGACTTTCTACTTGAATCTTCTAACTAAACAGGAGCATTTAAGATTTTGGATTTTGATCTAGGAATGTTGGTTTTTTTAAACCAAACCAGGATATCCCTTTAAATGAGCTGTCAAATATTTGACAGGAAAAAATGAATTATAGAAATACGAATTTGCAATGAATTTTTTTTTGGGCTCCACGGCCCAATTTTTTTTACACACTTATTTGTATCCACTAAGACTAATTTCTAATAACTTCATAATCATTTACTGTACTAATACCACTCTGTTGCTTCAAGCTGTCTATTTATCAAGACTATATCAATTTCCCTAAAATTAGTTTTAAACCAAACGGACAGAAGCGATGAACAAAGTCATTGTGTAAGACTTGAATTAAAAATTTCAACTAAAAAAAGTTTGTGATTTTAAAAAAGGTACTATTTTAAGCTCTTTATATCAATAACATATTTTTTAAGGAGTGCCGATGATTTTTGCAAAAAATTGTTGGTCAAAATGCTCCTAGCGAAACGTGATGCACGGAAATGGCGTAATCTCATTGTGCTCACGAATTAATTTTACTTTGAAATGATATACGCTAAACGCAAATGTAACTTCTAATTTGTAAGTAGTAAGCTTTGCACAACCGGCGATTTTCCTGCCATTAGTGTTGTTTTTAATGATTTCGTTTTTTTTATCGTCGAGCGTGTGACGCGAGAACTTAAAACAGAAATATTGTAATAGTAAAACAAGTTTTATTTTGCGGCCGGTGAGAGATATAGTTTACAACGACCGATACGCTCCGTGAATATCAGCAGGAAGGGCAATATACTCGAACTTGCTCTTGCTCGGGTTAAATTTACTGCTAATTGTAGGCCTTCCTGTAGTACACACACACTAAAACGTTTAGGGAGAATAAATTTAATTCAGTAGCAGCTGTATTCGTTTAATAACAGCCCCCAACCTGGACCTCCCTACCGAGGAATATAAAATTTTTTTTTAAATCTTTTTTGAAATATTTAGGAAATGTTTTGAAATGTGGACAAATTCGGAAAACGATTGTAAAATGTGCGATGTGCAACCTTCATTTGCTCTGTACTACAAAAAAATCGATTTTCTGTCAATTCTCAATTCAATGGTTGATGTATAAATAGTATAAGTCCTCAAAAACAGTTTATTTACATGAACATATCAGATAATTACCATTTAATCGTGAGATAACACAAACGTGTCCACTTTTGTGAATTTGCATTATAGCACCCAGGATCTGCCAGCAAAGGCAGTGCGCTTATAAACAGTAGGGGTTGGGGTGTCTCAAGGCTCAGTGCAGCGACCGATTTTATTTTAGAATTTGGGAAATATGGGACCAACTTTCTCATTCAAAGTTCACGGACGAACTCAAATGACGTTTATTTGTTCATGGTCGCATGACTCTGACTGTTCCAATAGTATATTGGTATAATAGCCATTTATTTCCCATTTATCACATCGTGGCTTCATATAATTATTGATAAGATTATAATTGGTGTATACCACGGAAGGTCAAAATTTACATTGGTTGTGCGCTCGAAGATTAGATAAAAGTGTATCCGGAAATTCTCCAAATCGTACGTTCCCACAATATTTTTTTGTTCTTTCCACAGTTCTAACGTTGATCTTCTAATTTATCGCTTCTCTGTTTTCTGTAAACTGGTAGCGCGTCGTCGTTAGATTAGATTACAATTTCAAAGTGCGAGCCTGACGTACTTTGGGTAATAACCTCCATTCGTAGTTTTTGGCCAACCTTTTCTTCTCCACGTGCTGCAGCTACCTGATTTATTCATCGCGTTTGGCATTTGGATTGGTATCAAAAATGCGCGAGCATCATCACCAGTGATTTATATCAAAGTTACAGTTTTCCTGTTTCGCACTTTCGTCCGTACGGAGGGAATCCTTGACTTTACAACGTATGACATTTCTAATTGCGAATTACTATAAAAATTGCGTTATGTTCTACTTATGAGTTTACAAGAATGCAGTCGCAACGATAACTTGTTTTTACTTCCTCGTATGTAGTACCTATTTATGCATAGTGCAAATTTACACATTTAATATAACCTTGAATTTTCCTTTAATTGTATATGAAGTAGAAAGTTCTACGTAGATGATTAAAAATTTCTAAAATTAGATTACTGCTTTGTTAATTTTGTATACTCTGATTAAATATTTTTTAACATTAATATTTTTAATCATAATGGCATGGTACACAATCTTACCATTAATAGGAAGATTAGCTGTTCCAGTTTGGCAATATCGCGCCACCAAACTCCAACCTGAATTATCCTTTAATTAAAAGCCAGAAGGGGGTTTTACCAACGTTTCTTACACAATTGCAAATACTTACTTGCTGCGCTCAATTTTATAACCCAAAGTTTGTTCCACGATTCTATCCGTTATAGTTCTTGGGCAACCATTACAGAAGAAATGCTTCTTAAACGAATCATGAGTCTGTGATTTATTTGGAAAAAATATTTTTGGTCCTTCTACCCGCCTTTATTTTTACGTAATTATCACATAACATTATCATTTACGCCATAGCTTCGTAGGGAGCATTTGTTTCTTTTAGTCCTTGTATTATCCACAAAATAAAAACAAATCTAGTCGAAGAAGCCCCATTTTCGAATATGGAAGTAGGAAGAGCGTTGGTTTTGTTTCAATGTTTCAAAACGCACTCGTGGGTGTTGCCACGTAACACAACTGTAAATTATGAATAACATACCAGCTATCAATAGCGAAAACCCGAAGTCTCCGGTAGCACCGGGAGGCCTGTGCATGTGTCTTTTTCCGGAATTCCTCGCGGAATACCCTCGACCCCCCTTTTCTACATTCTTTTCCCAAAATTGTTAGCACTTGGAAAGTATTCATCCAAAAGTCCAAACGAAGATTGGATAATCCTTTATGTATGGAATACCCCCCCCCCCTCCCGCGAACAAATATATGTATTTTTTTCCTGGGGTGGGGGGGGGGCCGGTTGTACATTCTTTCCCCAAAATGTTTAGCACCATCAAAACGAAGCCCTTTATAAATAGCATTGTTTTGCAAATAAAGGGCATCATTATTATTATTAATATTATAAAAAATCTCATGGGAGCCTTAAGGCTGAACCGAAGGCTGTACGTTTTGAAAGGGAACGTAGCACCGGGAGCTCTGGCCATACCCCCAGCACACGAAAATATGATCTTATGATAATTATTACAAAATGAACTCTAAATCTGTCTTTTTTGCTTGGGGGATGCCATACCCCTCGGTTCTACATTCTTCCCTCAAAATATTTAGCGCTTTTAGCTCTTGGAAAGTGACCATCCAAAATTCCAAACGAAGATTGGATGATCTTTTATGTATGGAATACCTCCCAGCGAACCGAATATATATGTATTGTTTTCCTGAGGGGATATTGGGTTGTACATTCGTTCTCCAAAATTTTAGCGCTTAAAAGTGACTATCAAAACGAAGATTGGATGGCCCTTTATAAAAAATATCTTGGGAGCCTTAAGGCTGAAGGTTTTGAGGGAGAACATAGCGCTGGGGGAATTTTAAGAAAAAGAACGTTAAATCTGTATTTTAAAAATGACTATTCAAACGAAGATTGGATAGTCCTTTATAAAAAAAAGTATCATGAGAGCTTTAAGGCTGACAGTTTTGAGGGATAACGTAGTACCGGGAGGCCTGGTGGGTGTGGATACTCTCCAGATAACGAAAATATGTTCTTATGATAATTGTAAAAAAAGGAACGTTCAATCTGTCTGTTGTTCCGGGGGTTTTCCATATCCTCCAGTTCCGGTTCTATATTCTGCTCCCAAAATATTTAGCGCTTTTAGCCCTTAGAAAGTGACCATCTAAACGAAGATAGCACTTTGAAGTTACGAAGCTTGGATGGTCCTTTATAAAAAAAAGTGTCATGGGAGCCTTAAGGTCGAACGTTTGGAGAGGAAACGTAGCACCGATGAGTCCAGATCTCGAAAATATGACGATTATAAGAACAGCAACATTTAGTCTGTCTCTTTTCCTGAGAGGTATACCATACCCCCCACCCCCTCCGGTTCTGCATTCTTCTTTCTGATCCTTTATAAAAAAAATGTCATAGGAGCCGTTGGGCTGAACATTTTGGGAGAGCACGTAGCACCGGCTAGTCTCGGGGGGTATGGAATTCGCACGAAAATATAATCTAAGAAAAGCAACGTTGAATCTGTCTTTTTTCCTGGGGGATATTCCAGACCCCCCAGTTCTACATTCTTTTCCCAAAATATGTAGTGCTGTTACTAAAAAAAAAATATCATGGGCTCCCATGATGGCTGAATGCGTTGAGGTAGAACGTAGCACCGAGGGGTATGGGGGGGGGGGGGGGGGTATGGCGCACAAAAATATGATCTAAATAAGAAAAGGAAAGTCTGTCTACGTAGACTAATTTACCATGCCCCTTTTTCCATAAGCAGCAGAAACTACAAATTTCAGTTCATAGCATGTTTTTTCAAGGGCGAGTTTTCTTAATCTCTTATCTTTTGGGGCCGAGGTTCTCTGATCATTCTGTGTGATTCTGTGTAATCAAAATCATTTTTCATTTCTTCTGTTTCTATTCCCCCAGAAGCATAAAGTAGTTTTTTTACTTCAACTTCAGGAGACTGTGAGGGCTCGGCTTCCTCTTGCTGACAAAAAATTGAATGAAGAAACGCAAATTGTGGGCATTGTCCCTTAACATTTGTAGCACTGCTTTATTTGGCACAAATGTTTATGATGGTCCTGTCTACCGCCAAAATGGTTTTGCACTCAAAATAGGGAAGAACTTCACGTATGCGATATCATTGGATATTTTGCACGGACAAACTCAAAAATCCTCCTGGACGTCTATCTTCGGAAACCTATGTGATAAAGAGTGATGAATTTTGTGCATTGTTCATTTTATAATTACGAAGAACAATGTCAGGAAAAATGGTTCAAAGTTGAACTACTTATTGCAATCAAAGCATTTGCATTTGCGAATCTTGATTTATGGACAATTATTTAAGAAATTGTCCATACCGTGCTTGTAATTTTCCAAAGGACTAGAATTAGTTTCTCTATTCAACGCGAAAATCAATCTAAATCGTCGCGCACTCAATTTTTCAACTAGAGAAGAGCCAAGACGTATTTATTCGTACCTTCCCAGACAAACAGAACAGGCTTTTCGCGCTACGAATCTGGTTCCAGATTTTTATTTCACTTCACGTCCGGTTATTAATACGGGTCGCAATCAAGTCATCCGGATTCGTGAGATAAAACCTAGTCTTTCTGTCGCTGTGTACCGCCATACCTTTCCCACGGAAGCGAAGTGTAGCTGTAATGTTATCATCCTGATAAATGACGCAGAAATACTTGCAGTATTTTATTTAAGTTGTGAGGTCATTTTCTAATTAGGAATTGGTATTAAAAACTGTGTCGCACGTATGTCGCATAGCCATTCATGCAGAGAGATTTCTTTTATTACTTTTTCTGAGAGGTTTAGATGGATACAGACCACCAGAAACATTTTTCCAAATAAACTAATGGTTTAATGCGTTTGGGAGCTACTTCCCAAATAATTCGCGTTTCTTCTTTACATTTTTTCCCGCAATTATAACTTACATACCTAACGCACATTTGATTTTATTAGACGCATCTGTAGTTCAAATTTATCTAATTTTGATAAATTTTTAGTTTTCTTTGAATTTTTGACTTTTATCCGAAAGCTTCTTGAATTTCGTTGAAATTTTTTAATTTTTTGAATTATAGGCATACTCCAACTTTTCAAGTTTTCAATTGAGTGGTACGAGTTCAAGTCATCAAGAAAGGCCTGTTTGTACTTATTACCCCGCACGCCAGCGGTCGATATAATATAATAACGCTAAAAGTACCCTTTTACTATACCTACATGGGTTGTGTAGAATTTCTATTTTTTAGGTTATTTTAGGTATCTTTGGAAATGCTGAACAATATGGGTCCACATGTCGACCCTTGATACACACCACTGCAGGTGACTTCTATTGCCTGGAAATTTGGGGTATTTGGTTAAGAATTCTACAACTTTCACAGATTTTTAACTTTAGAAGAACGAACCCAGGTGGTATTTTGAAAATGGAACGTTACACGCATGCTTTCATGTTGGTTCTATGGACTTCGATGCCGTGCTTTGTTCACAACCTTTACGACTTAAAGTAATTGTCACGACCTTCGTAAAGCAGAAGATTCAGGTATATTCGACGCGATTCTCAACCTGTTCCCTGAACAAAAGAGAAAATTGAGTAGTTTTTGTCCGCTTAGTATTCTCGTAATATCCAACTTGTACCTAAGGTCATTTTATCTAGTTTTAAATTCAATTCAGCTGCTGAATGTTATGTGATATTTCCGTTGTGGTAGGGACTTTGACTTCGTAAGGACAAACTTGAGAGTTGAACGTCCAGTTAAAAAATTAAAAAGCGATCTTTGGCTGCGCGCACGTAAAAAAATACACATCGAGGGCGCGGGCCTAACCAGCTGTTATTAAAGCAGGTGGTTTCACATCTGCCAGTTGGCTGGTCTGGAAGGAGCCATTAACCATCCACTCTCCCCCGAAGGTAGTTTTTCTTGTTTAATCACAATCCTCCAACTTTTTTATTGCCTATTTTTTTGGCGTGACAGCTTCTCATTAGTGGATTGGCGAAGGACCACGAGAGATGCAGGTGCAAATGATAAGGAACGAGATGGTGATTAGCGCACGTAGAAATTGCGTAACGGTATTTGGGCGCTACGTTTCCGCGCGTACGCGAAAATCATCAACCGGTAATAACGTGCATGCGAAAACACATCCGCAATTTAAACACTTTCAGTTATTTATTTTGCGGATCGCATATTGAATTATAAACATAAAGATCCTGTGGGGCTCCTCCCGCGTCCCGACGTCCGCATTGATCCGACGCCACCCTCCGAGCGCTACGAAGTGACGTAACGATGCCGGCGTCGACCGGTCGAGTACTTAGAAAACCCTGTGTAGTGCACGCTGCATATAAAAACCCGACCATCCCCAGCTTCAACTGTTCGAAATTGTCCTACGACGAAATTATCCTTCCTTTGTTTCTGGCGGTATTGAACCACTTCTTTGTCGACGCTTAAAATAACTTACTTGCATTTTCTTCGCCGCCACTAATTTCATTTCGCGCGATCGTGCAGCTTTTTCGAAAAGCAGCAAATAAATATTTGAATACTTACTCGAGCTTTTCTTTCAGATTACGTTAACTTCAATACTATTGCCATTCATTTTCGCAATTTTCTGAAAATCGTTACTTTGCGCCATCAGACAACCATGCTGCTTGACTGCAGAGAAAATTTCCGATTTTGGGTTTCCTAAATAAAACCGCAATGATTCTCGTCATTTTATATTCCCAAATTTGAATTCTGGAGATTACTTGCAATACTTTATCCAAATTGTATAATTTACGAAAGCGATAAAATTAAAACGAAACAATCTAACAAAATTTTTGAAAGGAAATACAAATACGGAAATACAAATTCAAGTAAAATAAAGCAACTTTGTGTTTATTCCTAAATAACCGACCAGATTTGCACTTAGATCGAAACTATACCATATACAGAGTGGCCCATTATTACTGCCGGTGCTAAGGTCAAAGTATCGTCTGCATGACTATAATCGCGTAAACTTTAGGAGACGATGACGTGTTAACGCGTCCGTACACAGCCGCATACTAATAGAAATTACAAATGCAATTAGGAATCTGTTTACCAAATGCATTCGAAAAACAAGCTGAGGTAATATTGAATGGCTGTTATCCAGGCTAAAGTAAAATAGATGCTTATCTTAGCTAATGTCTGGTATGGTATCTAGGGTGAGGCAAATAGGCAAAATAGTAGACCAATCAAAACGCGGGCCCACGAATTATTTCCGCCAATTAAGTTCAAAATCACAATCAAAACGCGAATCAATTTTGCTGCAGAATTTAAACAAAATCCGAATACAAAAAGTCGTGGTATTGTCTGCTACTGTGTAAGTGTGTACGGATTGCACGCAACACCGTTTCCGTGTTTTTTCGGAATCTTAGGTGCCACCAGCCCCAATTATCGAGACTTTACCTCGCAAAGTGTATTCGATTGTTCGTGCAAGAACGCCCATGAATATAATAATTTTTAAAAACTCATATCTTATATGCGATAAAATTAAGCTCGAAAATTTTTACAAGTTCTGAAACTTATTTGTGTCTTCCTAAATGAAAAACTCAAAATCTTACAAATTCTACTGAAATGTGACAGGAATCAATTGTTCTGTCTATCCATTATTTTTTTTATCGTTTCAGTTTGTTAAAACCACCCGGAATAACACAACACGGTCGAGCATGTGACCAGAGTTTTTTCACCGGGGAAATCCCAGAGCACGACACAAAGCAAACCAAACGAGTCATTAGCTAAGATAATTTTACTTTATCCAAGATACAAACCACACGAAGGCTTGGATAAGAACCCATTTTACGTCGTCTTCTCCTCCTGTTAGTATTCGGCTGTCCCCAGACGCGTTAACACGTATTATTATCAGTTTTATCAACCTCGAAAATTGTTAGTTGACGTAGGTTCTATATACAGAGTGGAACCTCTCAATCTCAAGTATAGGTACGCGATTATAGTGATATTAACTATGCATCTCTTTCGCGTGTAAATATTGTGTATTGTGATTTTTTCAGCAACAAAAAATAGGAACACGCTACCTATATGTAAACGCAGAACCTTTTTGTTTTGCTTTTTCCTTCTTTATTTTTAAGAATAGCTTAGTTTTGCAATATGGCATCTCTCTCCTCTCATCTCCTCACTCGGGATATTTAAGTTATACCATATGGAAGTAAAGGCTTCACCCTTAGTTATACTTCAACTGATGTAGATGTAACACACCTAATACAAGTAGGCGGCTCTGATTTTGGATGACAGTTGGAATTAATGTAAAACGTATATAAACACGCGTTTTCCGTTCTCTTAAATAATAAAGTATTCTAATAAACTGTAATTACTTTGACTTGTTCTACGAATACGGGCATCCCAGTTCACACAGCGAATCGCCTGAGACGCTACGCTCTTACGCTTCTGGGGTATGACTTCAGCATCAAATACATCGGAAACGCCAATTTTGTATACGCTGATTTCGTGTCTCGACTCGTCAGCTCTCACGCCAAACCGGGTGTCGAGGATGTCGTTATCGCGGAGATTCGATGCGCTATGGAAGACGAAGGCGTCGACAAGACTGAAGTAGAGATTTCGGTTACGTTGTCGGTTCCAATCAATGTCGAGGACCTTCAGAAGGAAACTGCAGCATGCCAACACCTCCAAAGAGTCAGAACTTATATCGAAGCTGCGTGGCCGCAACGGAAAAGACAGATCTCCGATGATAAGGCAGCGGAATTCTTCATTCACCGGGACCGACTGAGGATAATCAACGGTTGCATCTTTCTCGACGAAAGAGACCTGTCATTCCTACGAGTCAACAGCAGAAGATACTCGAAGAACTTCACATTGGGCATCCGGGTGCAACACGCATGCAATCACTAGCTCGCGAGAAGTGTTTCTGGCCCGGAATCAACGATCAAATCACAACCTTCGTCAAGCGATGTAAGCAGTGCGCTGAAAACGCAAAATCGCCTATTAAAGAAGTTTTACACCCATGGCCGAAACCTGAAGCACCGTGGCAACGATTGCACATCGATTTTGCAGGTCCAATGGAAGGTGACTACTTCCTTGTCGTAGTGGATGCTTTTAGCAGTTGGCCGGAGGTCATTCGGATGCGTTCAACCACGGCGGAGAAAACGGTCAAGGCAATGGCTGAAATATTCGCTCACTGGGGTCCTTGCAAAACGATCGTTTCGGACAACGGACCACAATTCATATCAGAAACTTTTAAAAAATTTTGTATGGCGGAAGGCATTCAGCACATCACCTCAGCTGCTGATCATCCACAGTCGAACGGAAGGGCGGAAAAGTTCGTTGACACTCTCAAGACGGCTTTGCGAAAACTTGAAGGGACGGATGGTGGCATCGACTCTCATCTTAGGATCTTCCTGAGCAGCTATCGCCGAACTCCATCTAATGCGTTCAACAATAAATCACCGTTTGAACTCATGACGGGACGCAAAATGCCTTCGAAATTCGATCTTTTGCTCGAACGGTCAGACGGAAAAGGTGATCCTAATGTAAAGGCTCAACAGTTCAACAGACACCACGGAGCGAAAGCACGAACATTCGGCATCGGAGAGACAGTTTACTATCAGATGCACCATGGCAATGACTGGATGTGGCATCCAGGAGTTATCCTAAAGCAACTGGGAGAAACAAATTTCCTAATCAACGTGAAGGACCGAATCATTAAGGCGCACAAGAATCAACTGCAACGACGAGTGTCACCAATTCATCAGGACAATGAAACCGATCATTACGACTACTTTGATTGTAATTCCTATTCGTGTCAGAACAATCAGATCCTTGAAAGCCCTCTTCCACAAGATGATCCAAACGAAAGCCGCATGACAAGCTCATTCGACGATGCCGATGGAGAATTCTCAGAAGAAGAAGTACAAATTCAGCCATACGTCAACGATCGCCCACATCGCACTACAGCAGGAAAACTGCCCGAAAAATACAAAGACTTCGTGATGGCAGTCCTGGCCAAGCATGCATAACCTGGAGTCCTGGACATTTCATCTTAGTGGGGAGGAGTGATGTAGATGTAACACACCTAATACAAGTAGGCGGCTCTGATTTTGGATGACAGTTGGAATTATGTAAAACGTATATAAACACGCGTTTTCCGTTCTCTTAAATAATAAAGTATTCTAATAAACTGTAATTACTCTTGACTTGTTCTACGAATACTTCATTCACTAATTTTTGTTTGTTATAATAATAATAAGAAGAAGAAATTGGACATATCTAACAATTGAATGAACCTCATTGCAATAATTCACCGGGGAATCCTCAACACCATAAACAAGGTCCTTAGTTATGTCATCGGGGAAATCCATGGCTTACTATTATACCTACAATTTAAAAAAATCAATGTCGTGATACATCAATGTAATCAGGAAAAAGAATTGACGTTAAGGTATACAGGGTGTTGCATTTAAAAAATACCAACTTACGGTCAAAGCTCGCAAAAGGTGGTCAAAACATTTTTTCCTACACCACTGGATTCTACGCAAAATACCTAAAATAGGCAGTTTTTACGGTTTTTCTATCTTACATGTAGCAATCCCAAAAAGTTTACTTTTCTTTTTCGCCCTGTATCTCAGAATCAAACGTACCTAGATTGATTCTGTTTGTGATATTACAAGTTTCACAAAAAAAGTGACACAGGGTCTCTATCTTTAAAAATAGCAGAGATACAATGCAGTCTCAACCAAAATAGGACACACTGTACAATTAAAATTTAAATATAATAGATTTTGTGATTTTTGACTCGAAACTTTACTAGTCGGCGACTGATAAAGTTCCAGGATGTAATTTCAGGTGATTTTTTTATCTTGTTGAGGAGAAACTGTGCCGCTTTGTCTTTATTGCAGCCGATGGTGCATAATGGAGCTTTTTTTGTGAAATCGTTTAATCGAGACAAATTAGAATTCGAGAACATTTTAGAACGTGCTAGGTCTTTAATCATTAGTAACTTACTAATTTAATTAGTGTGCCTTGTTAATTAACGTATTATACGAGACATCCCAGCTCACGGTATAATCATCGAAAAGAGAAAAAAAATCTCTATCAAATGAGCCTAATCAAAAGGTGCACTGCCATTTAAAAAAATTCAATTGTTTTTCGTTACTCATTTGTTTTCTGAAATAAAAACAATTGAATTCTGCCTTATTATGGGAAATCAAATGTTAAACAACCTTCATATATACAAATTTTGTATACATTCGATATTTACCGAGATATATACTGTATTCCATACATAATGGGCACCCTGTATAATTTTTTATTTTTCTCTGGTGCAGTTTTCTTAATTATTTACTGTATATGATTATGAAATAAATATAAATAAAACCGCTGAAGGTAGGCAGGTCTAAACAATATTTTCTTAAAATTTGTTATAACGTGTGCATGGTTTAAACATTTATTTTACATATGCGTATTATAAGGAAATGAGAATTTGGGATAATTAAAGGTCAACGATATTCATTCATTCATTGAACAGAAAATGCCATAATTAAAACAGATTTATGTAAATAATTTAAAAAATATACGTAATTGTGTCAAAAATGCAATTTTTGATGTTGGTGGGGCCGTGGGGGGTTTTATATTACATTCAGTTCTACCGGTTATCTAACAAAATTAATGCTTCTATCATGGGAGATTAATTTTTTATTACTAAGTAAATTACGCCACTCATTCAAGTGGATTAAGTGCAGATATTGTGTGTTTCAATTACAACAGTAAGGATTGGTGGTTCTGAATAATTTTTAGTTCGTGGAATTACTAACAGTTCTTTGCGCTAACGTTTTTCCGTTTACGTTGAATCATCGCCTCGTGAAATTGGACATTAATCAGATTTTGTTACAAAAATGCTTATTCTATCTGTTGTACATCTGGTTATTTTTGCAATTCATTATTTTCGCGTAGTCTGCGGTCGGTAAAAAACAGATTATCCAGAAAATGAAAATCGAGCTAATGGCAGCCTGTTATTGAAAAATAAAAAACTCGAAATTGAGGTAATTTAACCACGACGACCATCTGGTGCGACAAAATTTGATCCCGCCGTAATTTTGCAACAATAATGTCACGGAAAGTCAATGTACGCCAGGAAAAAAAGCACATGCCTTACATTCTTTTAGTCACTTTATTGCCCCTCTTGCTTCAAATATTTTGAGTAACAGTCTTGCTAATTAAATCAACAGTACACGCGAGTTTTATCAACGAAATCGGTTACGCTTTCGCAATTTTGGGATAATTGCAAACGTTGTCATGAATAGATCTTAATTTCAATGAGGCTCTCGATGATTACGGTAAAAACATAGGTCAAATCGTTGCTTAATAACGCGCGGCTTGAATTTACATGGCAAATACGACAATTACCGGCTAATTTTTTTCATTTGACCTTATTAAAAGGAAAAGGTTAACGGGGACGTAGTATTAAACAAATCCATCAGGACCGTCGAGTTAATGTGGTTGACAGGTATAGGTGAATCTATTATCAAACGTCTATATAAGGAGCGTGTGTGTAATTTTTATTTAATAAGACCTTTGAAGTAATGTCTCGCTTTGACATTTGTTCCGTTTAAATTAAATTGGAAAAATACTACGCGCGTTTTCCCTTCTATTATTAAGCCCATTGTCACTTATGGCTTGTGAAGTAAGAATTTATTAGGGAGCCAACGCTGCAGGTTGATTGTTGGCAGTTGTAACGCTTAGCCTCTTTCGCAAGGTGGTTAGATCTATTTCCTACAAGCTTAAAGGACAATTGTGTACAGAAGCCTTGCGAAAAATTTCCGACGAAGGTGAACAATCATGAATAATGTATGACGACGTCATTAATTGATTGAATTGTGAAGATGACGAATTATAATTGCTCGCTCCCAGAAAGAGCCTTTTTTTCATTTCGCAAATCAGAAAAAGCATTTCGCAATACGCCCATGTGTACAACCTACCCATGCGCCATTAATCTTTAATGTGCTGGATGCATTGTTGTGCAATTTTATAATTTATTATCCGTGCAATTCAAAATACCGTTTTTGAGCGAGCGAACAAAGAAGGTGCATAGTAAAATGTTTCAGTGTCTCGGGAATTTTAGCTCCCGGAAATCTGAGCGACAAAGTATTCACGATACCGGAAAGGAAATTAGGAAACATACTTTATGCTATCACTCAGATAGGAAGGACTACTTTGGGTATGAGATTGGTTAAATGGGGGGTTAAATGGTTGCGCAATCAAACGTCTAAGAAGATGCCGTTTAGTAATCCCTGAACATTTTTTTTGTTTTTTGAAATACAGTACAACCTCGATAATCCGAATACACGCTAGTCCGAAATCGCGATAGTCCGAAATAATTTCGTTCCTTGTAACAACGATGACACCCCTGAAGACGTTGAAAAGAATAAAGTGTATTTCTTAATGCTTGTGTCCAAATTTATTATTTTCACTAGTTTCGCGATAATCCGCCACAAAAAAAATGTGCCAAATTCTTGACCGCACAGCTTTCTAGCTGAAACCAAAAATTCAATAAAAAGTGCATAAGTTTCTATTTGAAAACATAAAGTTTACATTTACAACATTAAGCCCTACACTTGATCCTGAAGGGACAGTTATGTGAAAATATGCATGGCATCACCGCATCACTCAATGGGCCCCTCCATAATATGAAGAATATTTTATATAAATCATTTTCACCACCCGCACGTTAGTAATAGACGTATTAAGTACATTGGGGTAACAAATGCCCCCCCCCCCCCATTTTTTTGATTCACGTTTTAAATCACCCGGAATCCGAGTGAAACAAAATCTCGATGATGTCGGTCTGTCTGTTTGTACCTACTCTCATTTCTGGCTAAACGGTTGAACGGATTGGAACCAAATTTGGTACACTTATTCCCAAAACCTGAGGTAGAAAACTTTATAGGACGAAAAAAATGCTGATGCCGAAAGGAAAAAGCGTCTTTTTCTTCGAGTTTATCGTATTTAAACAGAACTCCCTTTGATTTTTGAAAAACTTCAACATCCAAATCCAAATTCCAACTGACGAACGTTAGATTCCGCACGTATACACTCAATTTTACGAGATAAAGTTTAATTTAATTCCAAACATTTTTTTGCAATGGTTAAAATAAACAGGTTATCTCCGAAACACTTATTTTATCTCACAAATAATAGGAAAACCTAAAAAATTAACTTGAACTGTCACATTGGGGCTAATAAGCAACTTGATAACAAATAAAAATTAGAACAATTTTATAAACTTAGAATTCCAAGAAATGCCTTAACGTTTAATAGAAAATAAACAAATATAAACCTTGACGTGGTGACTTGACGAACGCACCATAGCAATTTCAATAGTACTTTTTAATTTCCGAGACGAATTGGGGTGTAGCTGAGGGGGTAGCTGTCATTTATTTTGTGAGCTGCGACTACCAGTTTCCTAATCTTGTATTTCAATGTTACATAATAAATTTATACACAGGGTGTCCTATTTATCTTGAGACAGTGGATTATTATGGAAATTAGCGGGGATATCAAAAAATGATTTATATATTATCATGAGTCATTACCTACCATAAGGAACGATATGTTCTATACATGGCGAATTAATAAAATTATTATTATCATTTATTTTAAACTCTTCTTCAAATGGAGGGCCCATTTAATGATGCTATGCACGTTATCACTAACTGTCCCTTAAGGGTGCCTATATAGGCACATTCTCATTCTACATCCGAAAATAATAAACTTTCGTGGGAAACGTTTTTTCCATACACTTATTACCACATTTTGAATGCGGCCTTTTAAAAGCGCTGTTTTTGGTTTGAGCTAGGAAGCTTTTCTGAGGTCCCACAAGCCAGCAGAGCCATTTTAGAAAAATGAAGGATGAAATACATCAGAATTATAGGTTGATTATAGGCCCTTTTTGGACACTTGAACAAATTTTCAGGCGGCATCCTTTAAAGAAAAAAACTATGGCTCTGCTGGCTAAAGACGAAGCTAGCTGATCAGTTGTGAGATTTGCTTCGAAGGCGAAAAATTCAGATCACAAAATTATAGGCTATTTATAGGCTTTTTTTAGACACTACAACAAATTTTCAGGCGGCATCCTTTAAACAAAAAAACTATTCTTTTGCTTCTTCATATCACTCGAACGGATGGCGCTGCAGGCCTGAAATTTGAAGCAGAAGGGGACACAATGATAGCAGCATAAGCAGAATGGGGTTTGGATGATTCTACTACCAAAGTGTCAACTTCCCTCACCCCTACTCCGCTACACAAACTTCTAAATGGTGCTATTGATTGTCCTGAAATTCTTAGTTTGGTGGATTTTTATGTTCCTAGGACTACATGCGTCACCAGAAATATACCTACCAGCCTTCAGAATTAAACAATTTTCGAGCAATGTGTCTAGGAATAATCCTTTAACAAGAATTTGGTCCGATGCAAACTATTTTTGGAAATTGCCGTGGTTTAATCTGTTTAATTCTGATTATCAGGCTTATAAAATTAAGCTCAAACGTAATATTGATTGTGTGATTTCTAGTTTTCTATTTGTATTGTCTTTTAGCGAAGGTTTATTAGGTTGAAAATCAATTTATGTTAAATTAGCTAAGAACATGTTTTTTTTGTGGTATTTAATGTAACAGGTGAATTCCGTAAATATATTATTATTATTATTATCCAAAAAGTATCTAATATCTTCAACGTCATAGATATAAACTACGAATTATAACAGCAAATAATTGCCTTTGCTCAATAGTTGTCATTAAAGGCCTTGATTAACCTTTTTTTGTAACAATTCGTGTGGTAACTATAGTTTCCAGAGGGGGCACTAGGTTTAACTGATCGGCAACAGGCCACCCCTTGGTTAAGCGCCTGGGTACATTCTTTAAAACTCGATTTATTTAAGGATTTTACTGAATCCTGATCAGTTATCAGATGGTCCATACTCTTTACTCCAATAGAAACCATTATGCTCTTACGTACTCTTCTGAATCTGTTACTAGCACACATAATTTTCCGAAATAGTTTTTGTCTGCAAGTGCAAGAACTCTCACGGCATAATTAAAATGATTTATTGCATTCCCCTAGTGAAAAATCTAATTAGTTAAATTAAATACTCTAAATATGGAAACCGATAATTAGCATTAGCGCAAAGGAAAAACCTGAAAATGTGGAAGAGGAAGTTATGTTCACCAGGCAGACTGTGAGAAAACCGTTGCAGAATCTCCACTTCCCAGGTGCGCCAACGAAATTTAAATAATAACCGAATTGCAACAAAATCCGAGTTCAACAGGTATTGAATAAAAACGCGGGTGTTCGTTAAGTGCGGGGCAGGTGGATGCTCCGTACACCTGCAGTATACAGGATGTCAATCTGCACAACGGTTTTTTGATTTTTTTTTATCACCACCATCTGCCATGATTTATACAAGGTAACTTTCACTACATACGCGTATCGATCATTAATAATTAAGTGTTCGAGCTCTAAATACATATCTAAGATTGCATTGTATTGTAACCTGAAAACTCGGTACACTGTAACCGTGTGAAAGTCTAAATATAGGAATAAAGCGAGTAGCGGTAAGCATTGAATGATTATCCACGCTGACATAAGTCGAACGGTGTCAGTGGGTCAAACATCTTCCTGAGAATATTTGTACTTGGGGTTTCCTTTTACAAAATCACGCGAACAATTTTCAAAAATCATTACGTCCACCCCCTTTTGGCGCGTTTCCGCTCGGCATCGCACATTTACCAGATAGAAAGTAGAAAATCGTTTTTTTCCAAAGTTGCACAGCAAGATCCGTTGCTGCAAAACCTATTTATATAAATGCAAATTGCGTGGGTACGTAACAGTTATAAATCTATGCCATCGCTGCTCTACAATAAAAAATCTTTTTAATTTCGAATAATTAGAAAATGACTAGCGAAAGTGTAATATGTGTCGATTACAAAATTTAATAAAATTAGGTTTATGGCCTACTTTGTTTCCGTTTGCTCATCGCTCTTTTCGCTTACCTCACCACGTTTTTCTTTAAGTTTAGTAATCCGCGGCTATTGTGCAACCCCGCAATGAAACAAAAAAAAATGTGTGGGTCGACCCGTTTGTAAACACAAAGCGGCGACAACTATTGATTGCACCTCGGATAATTAGAACGAAAAATTTTCCGGAACAGGAATAGAAAATGGTACCAGACACCTTGACTTATTACAACACATGATACATGACTTTCCCTATCGGTTGCAGAAAACAACTTTCAATAAAAAAAACACACACATTTATTTCTAACTGGGTTTTGGCCTACATTTCGCCGAGCGAGTTACACTCATTGTTCACTTTTTGATAATTCTCGAAAGGATAATCAAGAGTGGGTTATTCCGAATTCTGTCAGTAGGACCAACGGTGAATGTCGTACGCAGTTGCAACTTTACCGTTATTAGGTTACTCACCCATTTCTTCTTAAAGCCGAAGAAAAATCCCATGGACGAGTTTTGCTCCCAATTTGCTTTGCGTTATCAGTAGGTAACGCACTTATTATAGCAATTATTTCCGGTCCAAATTTAAACTGCGATCATTTATCGCTTCGCGGACTTTCGGCATTTTTCTCATTCGCGATTTTGGGTTAATGTAATTTAAAAGATGCAATTTTAATGCTGAAATTTACATTTGCAGTAATAATACCGTAACAGAGTCCTCATTATTTATTTGTGTTACGCCGCGAACGCTCTTTTTGAAGATTTGAATAAATTATTGCAATAGAACTACTTTCAATTTCTCGAGCGCATTGTCAATTTCGAATCTGACGTTTACCTTCTAAACGTCATTTACAACACGATGCAATTGAATTACTATTTCTAATTTTTGCGATTATTTTCCTTTTTTTACAATGCAAGTTATGCAAATTGCCTCTATTTTCTATTACCTTTGTGTTATGTAATATTTTTGTATTCATTTACTTTCTTATTATTGCTTTTTAAGCACTTTGTAAGTGTGCTACATTTGGCGAAGGAAGTTAATAATTTAACATATTAAATAGAGAGGGGGAAACTACCTCTGCTATTTTGCAATAATTTGCTTTTCAAGTATATTTCCCTATATTTCCTAAACATTACCTCGCATTTCCTCTTACTACCTCAACATTTTTCACTCGATTTGAGGTCGTATTTATCAGAAATGGCTTCGTATTATCTGGATTTTTGCCACATAATTCCTAATATTGTCCATATTCCTTCATATTTCCCCGTATTAGCTCATATTTCTTCTGAGTTCCCCTTATTTCCTCAAATGCTCCCATAATTCTATGAGGAGCTGAGGGGATTATGCGGAAAACTAATGCGAATACGTCTCTGAAAATTTGGGACTATTTTTATTTTGGGACTATTTTTATTTTTAAGATTTATTTAAACAGGACACCTTACGTAACAACTGTTAAATTCAATTAATTTCTCTACAAAATTGTTTTTTTTCTTCGATTGGTTCAGCTAAAGTGGCAAGAGGACGCCCATTATTTATCCTTAGTGAGTATTCCGACGCACATACTATTTAAGGTAGTGCCTTGTTAATTGGTGGCTGGAAAGTAGGGTTCGGACAAAAAAAATGAATGTAATAATACGCATTGGACGAACGTATTTTTTCACCACCCTCCTCTTATAACAGGTGGTCCACAAACAAAGCACAGCCAAACAGAAGTACATACGGATAATATATGACACAAGCCTTCCCCCCTTATATTTATCTTTTTTTTTAACTTCACTAATAATCACTTCTGCATCGATGTTGGAAGTGCCATAAAACGCGCTTCAATTTGCGTATATAGCAAAAGTTTATTGAAAAATCACGAAACATTCTCGAGAATTCTTGAATAAGCAGATCACATTTCGCGGAAAGAACGCGGCACATCCGACTAATATCGACAGACTCCACGTCTCTGGATTTTTAGAATATTCGCTGCACTACTAATTTTAGATATATATCTACATCTGTAATTATACAAACGTACCCTATTTTTTGTATACAATCCATTGACGAACAGAATATAATGTTTGTTAATGTTTTATTCTCGGTTTTATTGTAGTCTCTTGTTTGAGTTTTCATAAAATTGCAGAAACACGTGGTTTAGTATATAAAAATTGCCATTTTGTGACATTAGCTTGAAATTTTGACAGATCTATGACGTTATCCGTCGGTACCAAAAATATGTTTTTCACCCGCATTGAACTTTTTTATTTATTGCACTGTTTATGTAGTGTGAATGTGTTTTTGCGCATTGGTTTGAAATGCTTACTATAGATGTTGCTAGTAAGGCAAACATATCGCATGTTGTAAAAATTAGATGTGCGCATGCGCAGTAACTTTATAGACATTTCTTTGAAATTTTAACCATATAGATGCTTCTAGTAAAGAAAACATAGCGCTTCCTTTGGGAAGTACGGATCCGAGTACGGATTAGTGCTTCAAAAATGCGTTACTCCCCTAATCCTGTGTTTACACGAGGCCAGTAAGTAGACCAATAGCCATCCAGTTCATTGAAACACTGGTGTGAGTGGTGTGAGGGCATAAATACAGTGTTTCACCCTCGGTTTCACCAATTATGTAGTTGTGACTAATTCAATCGAGGCATGGGATGTGACGAGAGAGAGGGGGGACATTTATTTATTTATTTAAATTAAAATGGATGTTGAGAAGAGATTCAGGCGGTGTATCATCTTAGTTGCTGAACTGGTTCCACAAACATCTCTTTGTCGTTATAGTTATACTTATACTATGCAACGAGTAAAACCAAACTATGTAGTTTTGATCTCTTTCCTGGAATAAAAGACTACCCTTTATGCAAGTCAGCTAACTGTTCCCTTTCAAGTGTTACATAAGGGCCATGCTACGAGATGGTCCTTTGAAAGTTTCTCTCGCTTGGGGACAATCTAACATCAAGTTCTACCTAGCCCTGTGTGGGGTTTGAGTGTCTTGGGTTATTAAGTTGTAAGAAAATATACAAGTGATAACGTCAACTTTTTTTTTTAAAACATTCTGTATTATGTGTTGTAAAATTCCTCCGTTAGATGTCGCCTGTTGTGGTCCGCATCCTTTGGAATTAAATCCCCCTCAATCAGAAGTGATGATAGCACCCCACTTTGGGGACATCCTCTCAGAACTGTGGACCTCAGTGTTACGGCGCCCTGAATTACGGGAGCTGCACAATCCAGCATCGTACGACTTCTGTCATATCATGATGGCGACTCCCTTATAAAGCTTCCATCGTTTTGCTCTGCCGCTTAATAAATGCATTCACATATCTATCAGGTAAATTTAACTAAAATATAGCACTTGACCTTGATTTTTACTAAAAACAATTCTCGGACTAGCAAACGCAGATCTAAATGTCAAAAAAAAAAATTTGTATTGTTTTAAACGTACGAAAATGTCGAAAAGTGTTTTTCCTATCTCGAGTTGAGATGCTCCATTTACCACAATTTACGGTGCGAAAAATTAACTGTAAAGAACATTAACAATGGGATGTTAGTTAACTTTTGTTGCAGCATTTCGCAATATTGAATTTTGAACACTATTGTTTACCATTATAAAGGATTACCTTTAGCAAGTACCAACACAATTCTCTCAATTAAAATTAATGGTAGATGACGATGTTTAAATGCTTTTATGATGGTAATAATAGCTCAGTTGTTCAAACTCTAGTGGCAAGGTGCGATTTCTGCGTGTGTTAATTAGTAACTCGGGAGAGTGATTGATTATTATTTAAATAACAGGAAATGTAGAAAGTTTGCACCTATGATAAATCGGGAAACGTAACATTCACGGAATGGCCGACCAGATTTCTCCCCCTTCGGAAGTGATCAGCAAAAGGGAGGCAGAACGGACTGGAAATTTGTTGACCATTCTTTTTTCATCGACTGTGAACCGTTACAGAAAAACGGGACAACTTTGTAAAACGACAGTGTGAGATCGCAGGCGATTTAGTGGAATGTTATGCGTTCAGTTTCAGGTTACGGTCCCATGTGAAATATGAATCACGAAGTCCATCGAGTGGATGGAATATGAGAGTGTAGTTTCAAAGGCGTTACGCATTAAACAATTTTCCCTTCAATCAACCAAAAATATTTATTGTGTAATTTGAGCTTTGATATTTGAACATTTTTGGGGGCCGGCTTAGAATTGTAGAATTTTTAAAAAATAATTTATGGTTCTGGGTTCGTTCGAACTCCTATTGAAACTTCTTTACAAGATGTTAAAATGCATACCGGAAATGAGAGACAGCCTGATATCATCGATGATTTGTTTGATTCGGATTCTTAGTGCTTTAAAACGTCAAAAAGTGGGTTCTCTTATTTACCCCAATGCAATACCTCCCATACTAACGTGCGAGTGGTAAAAATTATCGAGTATGTCGAACTAATTATAGAATTACTAATTTTTTAAAGGGTAAATTTCATTTTTGTCCGAGTCCGGGACGGAACGATAAAAATAGGGGGTTATAAACAATAGTCTTGAAGCATTTTTGCCTAGAAAAGATATCAGTTTCAGGGGATGATTTATTGTGGTTTATCTGCACCTGCATAAGCAAGGCGAATTGGGGTGTAGCGGATATCTTTTGTTGCGGTAAACTTTGCGACAAACAGTTCCGTAATCTTATGTTTAACGGTAATGGCAAAAATATTCTGATACACATGAAACAATATTAAAACAAAAATCGCTGCAAGAAACAGAATCTTACAAACCTTGTTTAGATATAATACCCAGCACGACGGCGGTCGATATTTAACAATTAAAATAATCTTAAATCTTAAAGTACTTACAGTACAAAACACATTTTTGTACCCTCTAATAATTCAGATTCCGAAAAAACTGCTGGAACGTAGAAATATGGAACTTTTTAGGGGAATTTTTTTTCTCGAAAAATTTCCCTAAAAAGTTCCAATTTGTTGTGGATGCGTTGGGAGTATATACAATGAAGGGCTGCTAAGTGTAAGAACAACAATAAATAATATTAAAGTAGGTACTATACCCCATTTCAATTTGTTTAATGATTTTATGCAAAGGGTGGTGAAATAATGAAAAATGCAACAGTTTTTTCTGTGAAAAGTCGATTCATTATTTGATAGCAAGTCATAGCGTGTACTCACGAACACCGTGTAGAAAATTACATTTCATAGACAACGGTGGCCCTAATCATAACAATCGGAGGCCATCGATTTGTTAAAATGTGAAAGCAATTTTTAATTATTACGGAAATTTGTAATTAAAATTGTGCTGGACGTAAAAATGCTAACATTCTTTTTTTTTTGTTGCAGGTAAGTCGACGAACTTTGGTCTTTCACGTTCGGTAAGCAAAAAGTCCAACCCTCCAAAGAGCGCGATAATATTTTGGGGGGAAACGTTAGTGATGCGAATTTATGCAGTGACTGCATGCATATTTCTGTTAGGGCCGTAGAGAAACGGAGAGGAAATTTCGTTTTATTTAGGTCCATTCGGTCTGAAGTTGTCTGCGACTGGGAAGCTGGGAATGAGAGAGGAAGGGACCCAGACCGGTAAAACCGGAGGGTGCGACGCCCTTAAAAGACTAAAGGGCATCAAGCAACTTTTAAGTCGTCGCGCGGTGCGGCTATGAAAATATCGATCCCTTTACGAAAACTATTCTGAAGCGCTGACGATTTGCAATTAAACCATTACGTTAAAATTTTTTGCGAGTTTCCCATCGATAGACGTTTTTTTTTATTTGGTCTCCGAGGGGAGAAAAGAAACGGTAAAAAGCGTCCTTTGGTTGTTTTATGATCGATGCCCCAAAAGTAAATTTAATGACATTTCTCACTACCCATATCAAATTTGATGTATCGGTATCTATATTGAATCGATAAATGTAGTTTCACATTTAATAACATTTAATGACCTGCCCAAATATGTACGTCTCGACTCATAAGTCATAATTACAAACAGATTTAGATAAAATGAAGGCGACCAGTCACCGTTCTGAGAGTCGAAGTTATTTTTCCTTGCACTTCCAGACTACAATAATTAATTATTCTCGGCTATAGACTGTCATAGATATCGAACAATTATCAAGCGATATATTAATCTGAACATAAACACCGAGCTGAAATGTATTTACAATTTACATATTTTTAGATGGAATAATCATCATGCAACGATTTAGTGTCATTCAATTAGAGTGCGCCATTTAATCCCCCCGATCATATCAACAGCGAAAAACTATTGAGTACACCACACCTCAACTCCCTTTACAATTAAGGTCCGCGCACTGTTCACCACCCTGTATAACAGTAAAAGCATAAGAACTCAAAGGTCTTTTAAATAGTATAGTAATCGTATGTCCTAACTTGCTTCGTTTTGTAGATACAGTTTAAAAATTTTTTTTACAAAATCGGTTTTTTGATCATTATTCAAAAACCTTTCAGCCGATTTAAATAAAATTGGGTAGGCTTATTTGTCGTCATAAGGGCCTTTTTTTGGTGGGAATAAATTAAATAAAAACTGATTTTTTAAAAACTTTTGCACCATGTATCTAGAAAATGAAGCAAATTAGGACATACGATTATATGAAAAACATTTCTTATTTTTGGTTGCTAAGTATGCCCTTAAAATCTTTGCACTCAATTTTAAATCACCCTGTATAATCACCTATAGCGGTATGACCGATTCTCATACCTAGGAAATATACACGTAGCCGATCTCCAAGCCTCCCTTCCCCCCCCTGATGAAAGCTGATGTTGCTTTCGAACGATGCATGAATGATCCAATGCTGCCACTTCATCTTTTTTGTTCCCTGTACCAAAGATTGCCTTACGCACCGACGCTGCTAACACTGCTATCGGTGCAGTTCGGAGCAATTCCTAGGGTAGACTACCCTTTGGCGTATTAATTCAAAACTTCCAAAATTGCGGTGATAAGAACCCAATCTATTTTTGTAAAACTGCAGTTCGATCTTCATTGAATCAATCGTGTTTCTACCTCGGCTTATATCAGAAATCGTATGTTTATCAGAAAAAGTCACCCTGTGTAAGTCGGTATTATGCAAACAAATCGTAATAATCAAATGACATTATCTTTTAAGCTCTGATAAATTCAATAAAAATTAAATGGAGACTGGTTCAAAAATACGCTCGGGCCCTTCCATTTTGTTTTTGGATTGCGCCTCTTTCAACACAAAATGTAGGTATACAGGGTGCCCCAAAAAAGCGTGTCAGAAAAAATAGTTTTCCTTAAATAGACATACCCGTATATTATTGCATTTTCGGATTCTCCAGAAAATTCTAGAATATTTCATGTAAATGTCCTATACCGATCTTGAACTGTTTACGGAATATTTACGTGACGTAATTAGGAATATTTCTCCAGAAACCGTTGAAAATGTACAGCAGGAATTTATTGATCGTTTGAGGCGGACACTCCCAGAATTTGCTAAAATAATTATTTATGAATCGATTTATGTTGCAATAAATGTTATTTGAATATTCATCAATTCATGAACAGTTGAAGATAGGTATAGGACATAGGACATTCACATGAAACATGCCTAGCAATTTCTGCAGAATCCGAAAATGCGTTAATATACGCGAGTATTTCTATTTAAGAAAAAAACATATTTTTCTGCCCAAGTTTGTGGTTTATGTAAACAAATAAGTTTATACAGAGTGTTTCCCAATATGATGTACATACATACAGTAGGGGCTAATTTTTTGGCTTATTTTGTAACTAAAAGTTCATATGCAGGTTGTATCAAATTTCGTAAGTACAGAGATCTCGGTTATTAGCATAGATAGAGAGTTGGTTAAATGGACAAAAATGATTCTCAAGTTATCCCTAAATAAAATAAAAAACAAAATTTACACCCTCTCTGGGATATTTAAAAACTGAAAAGACTTTCTTTAGGGAACTGTTTCTGTTCTTTTAGATGATGGAAATGAGGTCATCTGATTTCAAAAATGTATAATATGTTTACAAAAAACTCAAATTAAGTTAAGATATTTGACAAAAGCAATATTCATGAATCGAACTTCTTTAATAAAAAACCTGAATTTAACTTACTCTTTAAATATCTCCCCAAACAACGATTTTAAAGCCAAAAATCAACAACGTCAATTATGGTATTTTTCGCCAGATTTAGGAATCTTTAGAATAGGGGTAAATTTTGTTTCTTGATTTTCTTAAGGCTCTTATGCTAATAAGCGAGACCTTTGTACTTAACACGAAATTTGATACAAGCTATATATTTGAGATTCTATTAAAAAATTGTGAAGTAAATAGGATTTATCCATTCATTTGCATGTTATTACCGCATCGTTATAGCTAATTTCACAAGAAATTTCCAAATATGGTTGGTTGTCCCTAACTCGCCACCTCATTCTGAATGTCTTCGATTTTTGAGTTTTTTCGACTAAAATATTTGAGTAAAGCTGTATCTTACTGAACCCACCCTCCCTATATCGCTTGAATCGTAGTTTTGCCCCACTTTTGCGATTTTCGAGAGGAAGGGAAATTGTATTTTTTAAAAAGAACTTCGTCCGAGACCTGTCACGCACGTTTGGGACTCCGACGGTCAATTCTCACTCAACAAAATGTTCCTTTCATGTAATTTCCAAAATCCACCCCGCTTTTGTTACATTTTTTACCTGTTTAAAGTTATCTCATTCCATAATTTGACACTAGAACCGGATTGCCAAACGTTACCCTTTTTTTTTTAGTATAATTTGCGGTTCCACTTACAAATTCTTTTTGTCGTACATCCTGTATTAGGTGTAATTGGATTCCTATTACATCATTTTCAAATTTTATTTAGATTAAGCACACAAATTCGAGCCGAAATTATAGTTATTTGTAGCAATAATTATAAATATATATTTCTGAAAATGGAACGCGATAATCCAATTTAAATTCAAATCGAAATCGTTTATGGCAGTCCGATTTCGATTATTTTCAGTGGGAGAACATTGAACTATAGGCGCAGTTCGGTAATTATAATGGCGTACTTTTTATACGCGTTTCGAAGCTATATGGGATGTATTACAAAATTTACTAATAGCGTAGTTAGAGAAAACTAAAATATTTACTAAAACTGGTTCTTCTACTACTTACAGCCTTTCGCTTCACAAAACCGGCGCTACAAATAAAATGTAATTGTATATTAGACTAACCGCGTTCAGCGACCTAAGATAGCGTGTTTGCTCGACCAAACCGACGCCATATCTTTCATTTTTACAATCAACCTTGCGGACGAGCCCTTTCCTTCGCGTTGGGATGCTCCCCGTAACACTTTTCCAAATGGGCCTTGATTGCCATGGCAGAAGTATTGGGAACGTGTTAAATGGAGTCGCACTAGTTGTTTGCCCGGTCGTGCACAATAAGCGCTTCGGAAGGGGTTACTTAATCTACCTCAAACAGTTTTGGCAAAAGAAACTTTCAGTTGAAAAACGTGCGTACTACTTTTTATTTTTAGCAATTGCGAGTGTAGGTATCAAAATTTAAACATTAAATATTTGTGTTCCATTTGAAGTGTTGTGAGTTTTAGAAGGGAATTTGGCAATAGCGCAAGATGCACTTGCCGTGTCTGTTTTCAATCCCACTACATTGCAACAAATCGACTGCAAACGTTTATATTCCAAAAATAATATAATGGTTTTTATCATTATCATTAACATCGTTTTGCTACCTATGGTATGTCCATCTGGAACAAATTTACTCAGTGGCGATACTGTCAAATTAAATCGAATTTATGAACTAGCAACCTTACTGTTTCTCAACCTCCATCAACAAACCTCGGAAGATTGTTTGCTTCCATAGACTGATCCTCTGATCAGTTTATGGTAGGTTGTACTTGTACAGGGTGGCCAAATAAGAATGGGAGGTATTGTATCTGGGAACGTGTCCATCGTAGAGGCTTGCGGTAAAAAAATTTATTACTAAAACGGCGACGAGAAAAACGTGGCAATGGCCGCTAGGGGGCGTAACTGCAATCTGGAATCTAAAAAAGTGAGTTTTCTGGGAATTCCGCTATATTAACCTAACAAAAAAATGTTCGGTCTTTGAAGTTGACGATAATCTGAACCTTTTGTGTTTGACAATTTTTCCTGTATCTCTAAAAATGAAGTGGTGGGGAGTAT
This sequence comes from Photinus pyralis, assembly GCF_008802855.1. Taxonomy (NCBI): domain Eukaryota; kingdom Metazoa; phylum Arthropoda; class Insecta; order Coleoptera; family Lampyridae; genus Photinus; species Photinus pyralis. The sequence goes on along the minus strand of NW_022170738.1, from coordinate 27,954,695 downwards.
TCAAATGTTTCCGTAAAGAACACCATGTATCTTCGAAACGACTGAGCCGATTTTAACAAACTCACGTTAATTGAAAAGAGTTATTCTTCGGTTACAAATATTATAATATTTGAAGTTTTGTTAGTTTCTCATATAGGCGCTTGAGGACTTTTTTCGACATTCTGACAGAAATGGTTAATTTTCTCAAAAAAATTAAATGCACTGGTTCGATTTTTTTTTCATAAAAAAGTAGCTAAATGATGCCTAAACAAACTCGCGAAAACCAAAAGGGAAGCAAAACCCACGAACTCCATTTTTATTGATAAACCTTTTTTTTAATAACAATAATAAATAAATTGGGTGCTATTCACAAATCACGGTATATAAAATCAGTCGTTATTCATACTATTGAGTGTCCTTGCAATGCCCACATTAAGTGAAAATGAGAAATTCTATTTAACTATTGTTGCATAATGCTTTCTGTACAACAAAATTAGTTCACCCATTTATTCCTCTCTCAAGCTTTTTATTTGAAAATTTGTTATTGAAGATTGGGGATTAGGTTAAATGAGCAAAGTTTTAACTAACACTCCGTTTAGAGTTCATTCCGGGGGTCCATTAAAAGCTATTTACAAAAAATCAAAAAATTACTTACCTAATTAGAAATATTATGAAAAAAGTTTAATACTTAATTACCGACATACTTTTTAAAGGGGTATATCATATTGAAATTTTACGTAATTAATAAACGATGTCATATTATGAACAAAGAATACATTTAATTTAATTATTTTTGTATTTTAATGAAGTAGGCCGAAGTAATTGTTTTAATCAATTTAGGAATTAATTATTTATCGTTAAATAAAGAATAATGATGATCTATAATTGAATTATTAATTTTATCATAAATCCTAGTTACTCGAGAGGCAACTTGATTAAAATGTAAAAATAATTAATGTTACCAGTATTTTTGTTTCATTACTACATGTAATATCTTACATCATTAAAAAGAGAATCAAAAACTTTCAATAATCACGTAAAAATCGACTATGGCGGCTATTTCAAACAATCTCAGTGACCACAATCTTATTGTCACATTTTTTAATTTCTCCGACCAAGTGAAAAACGTTTATATTGTAACGTAAATTGGATTACGCGGTTTAATTTATTTACAATTAAGTAACAATTAAAATATAACAGTCTTAAAATGGATTATTATTTATCACTTAGAATTTATAACATAACACAAGCGCATCGAAATTGGAACTCATCCACACGCGCTTCAATTTGCTTATACCGTCATCTGATGTAATTATTTTCATTGTTTTGTTGCCTCGAATAGATTTTGTTTTTTTTTAATTCATCACAGACTACTTGATTAAAATAAAAAACCGTTGATATAACTGCTGTCTTATTTTTAATCTTATGCCATAATAGCTCGTTGAAAAGAGAATTAAAAAGTCCATCATGTAATCTAAAAATCCAATATGGCGCCTATATAACTTTAGGAAGTTGGTAAATGTTCCTCAAAAGTAGCCATTTTGAATTTTTTTAACATCAATTTTAAATGAAGCGTATCAAAGACAGTAACTTTTATGTAAAACTTTTTTTTATATCTCTTATACTTTAGACGATATAAGACATTCAAGGAAATGACCAATTTTAGTTTTTTGAATTTACGTCGAACCTAGTGGACATTTTGAATTTCTACAAGGACATTTTTAATAAGCATCTAAAAAGCTATGTCGTCCGCGTATCCCTGTGTATACGCTCCATCCTCCTTCAGACTGCGGAGGAGCCCGTCTAGTAACCGATGAGCTCATCCCCGTCGTCCCCGATTGAGGATATAATGACCCTGCTTCCGAGCATTGCGCGGATACATCCTATGGTTGACCCATCAGTGCCACAGCCTACCTGCCGCATGGAATGTGGATCTTCCAAATCCACAGAAGGTCCTCTATGATCCTCCAGGTCGGCAGTTTACAGCTGTCCTGGTATGACGCTGTTATGGTGTCGCTTACTAATGCGGTCGCCTCTTGCACCTGCCCTGCTTTCCGACAGAGGAAAGGTGGTCCATTCAACCCTCCTGACAGTTTCGCCACATAGCTGATAGCACTTCCAGTCAGTAAATCGGGGATTCCGTTCCATTATGTACTCGTGCTCGAAATGGGAAGATACTTATTTGCCCTCCTCAACTATTATCTCCATTTTGTAGAACGCCTGAAGATGACTTCGTGTCGAAACATGTAGTCTTCCTTTTATACTTAATAAATTATACGGGAACGGTTTTGAGTCCGTCTGTGCAACTTTATATTATATATTTATTTATTTATTTATTTATTTATTTATAATATATTTATATTGAAAAGGAGCCCAACGTCAGATCGATAACCTCCTGTCTCCGCGCTGTGACGAAGATAGGGACTCCTCCCCTCTTTAAAATAGTCAAATCAGTTGTTTGCAAGTACTCCAGAAGGTGGTCGGTCCTCCTTTTGCATCACAGCCAACCACAAGAGGGATCCCACTATTTCGACAGTACTCTATCAAGTCAGCAAGTCAGCCAGCTCCCTGGGAGGCCGAGTCGTACGGGAGACCACCAAGTGCCTGCTCCTTCTGCCATCTTTCATCTGAAGTCTTAGAGCTACGAGATCTCTGAAACAGAAATCATTACTTACATAAGACTCAATTTGTCTATCGAGATAAATGCAAGTCCTAGGGTTCAGTTGGCTGTCCCTGTTATAATAAAGAGATCTCCATCTAGCCTAGACCGCTTACCCGTCCCTTGTATGAGGCCTACCCCTGTCTGCTTTACAGTAAGTTGACGACCTATTAAATAGGTCACCCCTGATCGGAGCCAAGAACCGTCACACTAGCCAAAAGCTCGACATGTTAGTTAACTTTTGAGGGTGCCGGGAGTAATCCCGACGGCCCTTTGAGGCCGATACTAAGAGATTCAGCCCCCTCCGTCGCAACGGCACTGGGTCCCGCTGCTCCTGTGGAGCCGCAGCTGAAGCACTCGCTTTCGTCACAGTTTTAGCCCAGACGAGCCACTAATCGTCACTAGAGGGAGGGGTGAATATTCCAAGGGAGGTGCAAGTTTTGTGGCCCCACGAAAAAAAAATCACAGAAAATGAACTTTCACTGTCAGTGGCGGATCCAGGGAAACTTTTCAGCCCAGCCCCAGCTCGTGCTCTAATCGATTTGGCAGCTTTGCTTTTGCTTGTAATGTTACATGGAACGATTTGCCAAACAAGCACGGTGCATTCGAAGTGGGAGTCCAAAATGTGGGTGACGAAGTTGTTAAAAATAGGATGTTCCTTTCTCGATTTTAGTCGAAAAAACTGAATCCTCGAAGAGATTCAGAATGAGGTGGCGAACACTCCCCTATAATCCCAGTTGAGCTTCTGTTACCATTTATTTGAAAATATCCGTGTGAAGCTAGCGACAACCACCCAGCAATAGATTTGGAATATTTCTTGTAAATGATACGGTAATTAATAACATGCAAATGATTGGATAAATCCGAGGATAAATCCTATCACGAGTGATTAGGCGGCAATCATATCAAATATTCACATTGCTATTAATATGGAAATGTCATCCCTTAAAAAATCAATAAAATTTATATATACAAATATACAAGGTGTTCCTAAATATGACTAGGTGAGTGATTAATTCTTTGGCGAGTTTATACAAACACCGTCCGTCAGTCCGTTAACGCTACGTTGTCGATCTACAGGGTGTTATAATTTCACGCTTTTTAAGTGAATATATTTCCGGATCATTTTACTACGCAACTTTTTCCTAATTTACCCCACCATGTATCTCTTATGGTTTCCGATTTCCTCATGCTGTTCATTTTTATCTTGAACACACTGTTTATAAAGTAGTGGTAGCGCGCTGATCTGCGCCGCAAAATAAAAATTATTTTCTATTGAGCCTTACAACCTACATCAGACGCACACTTCCTTTCTTTTTCTTGAATTTGTACGTGCTTTAATGAACCAAAGTATCCAATAAAATGAAACCTTTAATTTTTTGGGATTTTGACGAACGCAAGAAAACCGTGCTTCCGAATCACTTTTTATGGTTTGAGAGTTCTAACGCTATGCATCTCTTATACGACGTGGAAAAAAGGAAACTGCACAATTTACTGTTTGGTACATTGGCACTTACATTATTTCGACAAGAGGAATTGGAGATGTTTCTGTCAAAAAAGGTTTAAAAATAGGTACTGGCAAATTAAAAAAATTAAAATTGAGAAGAATTAAAGATTAAAAAATGGAAAATACAAAAAAGTTCAAAAAGTTCCATTCCCTTTGCACATGCCTACTACCAAGAAGATTTTCTGATATTGAGATAAAATTAACAAATGAACGTTCACGGATCGAAGCCTTCACCTCGTTACACGCGACTAATCAACAAAAGGTTTAGTAAGAGACATATGTGGCTCAAGTTAATAAGTAAAGTGAGAGTGTCTTAATTAGAGACGCCTTCGAAAATAATCAACTTTTAGTGAATCTTGCGTTCAAATCACGTAACCGATACTAATTGGACGGGTCATCGCAAACAAATTCACATTTGTTTGGTTTACGTGATGTTTCCGATAGGTGCCCTTTCGAATCGCAATTAATTATTCGGCGGAATTTATTGGTATGCAAAATTGCTCTAATTTAGACGCGCATTTTATTAAAAAAAAATGAAGGGTACGTAAATAATTGAAAGTGAATTGTTTTCCATCAGGGGCGGACAAGGTTGGTGGGTACGATGCACTGATGATGTAGGGTAAATGATGATCGGTAGCCGAACTGGTCTAGACGGTCGCCTTGAACAGACAAAGACCCTTTCGAGTTGCCCTGCTAGGCAGTGGCGTGCGTGCCGCGAGGATCAATAGCACCATACTCCTTTATAGGTTCTGTCTGCTTCAAATCCTCAACTTTTGGATAGTTTGTGCAACCTTTTAATCGAACGTTCACCCAGCGCTCGCGCTCGCTTTGCATGTGGATTATTATTACCCAATCTTAAAAGCAGACTTAAAACGCCATAAACTACAAAAAAGGCATTCCGAAGGATCTTTAAACCTTGTTGTTATTGTATTGGCGTTCTGCGGGTCGATCAACTTAACGAAGGATAATAGAATTCTTCGATGAAAATATGCATAAGACACGAACGTTTTCGGTGAATGAATTTCGTACAAATTATTATCTACGCTGTAATTGCAGTTGTCGAACGAATCTTTTTGCACAGCATCATCCAACAATTCGATAGATTCACGTACGAAATGAGACAGGCGGATACTTATATTTTGTCTCTTTATATACACGAGGGAAATTTACTCGTGACCTAATAAAGAAGTCGTACATTTCGGAGGAGTTCCGGTATTTCGAGCTTGTATGTTTGTGCACATAATGAATGCACGGGACCTATTAGCCTGGGGAAGGACATCTACTTTATTATGTAGTTCAGCTGATTGATATTTTAGTTGCAAATGTGACTCGCTGGGTATAAATCACATATAATTGCAGATTGATCATAAATTATACAGGATGTGCGAACTACTGCAGTTCCATAGATATTGACCCATGTCATGTTTTATTATTTGTGGGAGATAGAGGGTCACCTTCGTAAAAATTGATCCCTTATTTTAGGAAACTCTGATTGACTCATTTGGAGGGGTATTAAGATTTACTAGGCTATCATTATCAGCGAACAATTGCTGTTGCGACGCATTCTTTCCTTGAAATATGATACGCCTTCTAGACTCTTCAAGAACGTTCCGTGAATTTTTCTAGAAACTTTCCGTTTGCTGTATAATCAAATTGAAGTGTGTCTACAGTTCCAACATCGATGCCGAAGTGATTATTAGTGGTTCGCGCTCGTACGTGATAAATTTACATAAATGTGTATGGAAGACTATTATAAATTCATTAATAATTAATTGTAAGTAGCTGTACATCTGCAAAGTTATAGATTTCGAATAGATGTTCGTCGGTAAGGACAATATGTCATATTCGTAGATCTTAACTTTAAATGCGAATATCACTCCAGAAAAGTAATAGCTCTTTTCAAAAGCGGCGAATGGAGCGTCGAAGGTGGGTAATAATTGGCGATGGGTTAATCATTTCAAATGATTTAAAAAAGATCGACCTAAAGCATACTTTGCTGTGCTCACAATTCATTGGGTTTATCTACGAGACAACCTCAACACCTTAGTATTAAACATGTATCATTTGCAAGTACTGTAATAACCGATGTCCAGCTGAGAAGCGACTGTGCAATTCGAAAACAAAAATCAAAACTTCCACCAAAACCTCGACCAAAACTAACTGAAACCCCATGGCAGATGATCGTCCAGTCTAGTGAGAGGAACTACGTTGTGTTGTGTCGCTCAGAGAATCGATTAAACAAACATAAATAAAAGTTGCCATCTGTCAACCGAGAGTAGCTCTAGGGTCTTCACTGATTACAAGAAAGGAAAAGAGCCTTCCAGTAAATGTATTCACTTACATTCTAACTTCTTTTCGAATTTGCATTTTTCACCTAAACGAATGTAGTTACTAGGGCTGTTACTTAACGGAACCCTACACCAGGATCTCACGGGCAAAGAATATACCTACGTTCATGGTTTAGAGTATTCAAATAACATAAATATTTGGGAGTCATGAAATATAATCACATTTGACACTTATGCAAAAGAGGAATTTGAATTTTGCAGTCGCCTTCACGCGGGCTGTTAAAATATAAAATACATGTGGAAAGTTCCATAACACTCGTAACTACGTACCAAAATCTTCATGATAATGATGGTTAAGCTCAAAATTCGCCAAGAATCAAAACAATTGCGATATAATCTGTAATGTACATGAGAAAGTATTTCGTAAGTGTCATCTCCAGCAAATAAACAAATCTATTCCTGAGTATAATAATACTAACTGAATTGATCTTACTTAAAAACATTGCGGAATCTTAAACAAAAGCCCCTGCAAACTCAAATTTATATTAGCAAAGACCTAATAAATCGACAGCTAATATAATGAAACAATTACGCTATACCCTATGTAATTTCAAAGGAATGTAAACATACCCACCAAAAGCGATCGGCAAATTACTCCTCCAGCAGCTTTCCCTCTCTTGCTCGACTGAAAACCCGTCACGCTCATCCACTTGCGAGCCTTCGTCTTCGAATAATTTGAATTATTAATATTCGCGCCAAGAAATATCCAGTGGCGTAACTTGCGTCTTTCACATTTTAATGAAATGCATAAAAGCGGGACCGGATCAAATTCAAAATTATCAGATATGTAACATCACAGTACCATCTTCCGACGCTCCGTTTTCGAGATATTCACACTTGAAGCTTTGACCTTACCGACGGATGTCTATTGTGGATATCTATCATTTTTCTTTTGCAAGTATCCTCTTCGGGCACTCCGTTTTTGTGATACTTACACATGATGTTTTTTTACCTCACCGACGGATACGTCCTGTCGACTTCTATCATTTTTCGTTTGTGAGTACACCCTCTTCCGACACTCCCTTTTTGAGTTATTCGCATTTGAAGTTTGTGGGTGTCCTCTTTGGACACTCCGTGTTCGAAGTGTTTTCATGCATAACATAAATAATTGATTGATAATAACAAAAATTTATTCTGAAACACATGCAACAATTAGAACAATATTGATGAAAGAAAGAAAAGATTACAAAGCTTATTTGGACTTCGCACGCAGGCGGTCGATAATTAAAAATAATACAAATCTTAAATTGCTTACAGTTTTTTTTTCAATAATCCAAATTACGCGGAAATAATGCGCAATTCTCCGAAACATCTTGTGTCTTGTAGCAGCGATAAGAACACGTACGTTTATTAAATTTCGTCCGATAAAAACTCCTTATTGCAAACGACCAGATGTACCTACATTTTAATACGCAATTTCACGTGTTACAATTAAATACACAACGCTAAATAAACAATTTACAAAATTAAACAAGAAAATAATACGCAATTACAAACAATTCTAAAAGGAAAAATAGACACTGAGATAACAAATTCAAATACAATAAACTAAGTGCTTATCCGTCCCCAGATTTACACTTACTAAATTGAAATATTGTCATATATAGGATGCCCCGTCATTATTTTCGGTGTTTATAACGTCTACAAGCCGTTGTTTACACAAGAATATATACAGAGTGTCCCAACGAAAGAACTATTTATATCTGCATACAGGGTGTTAAGATTGTTTATATGGAATATCACGCTATTATTAGATCGTACGACAGCTTATGTAATTTTGATAATTTAACCGTCTATATCTACAAATGAGAAACTACCGATATTAATTTTGGAAGAACATTACAAAGTAGCTTGAAGAGCATGGGAAATTTCTGCTTTCGCTCATTGAATTTATGTGCGCAATCGAAGTGGTTTTCGCAGATTGATGCAATTGTTTAACTCGGGTTGGAAAAGGTATTATTTGCATAACAATGATACAAAGACAGTACCTAGTAATTTGAAATAGTAAAGGTCTAAGGCATCAACCTTGCGGCACTCCGTTTCTATAACCCCCGCATAAATGGGTTATATTTGCATTTTTACTTTAGGCCGTTTAGAAAGCTGACGTTGAAATTTAACGATTTATACACGCGCTGAGATTTTTCTACGATGCACTCGAGTATGCTAAAAATGAAAAAGACATTGAAACTAAATTTAATTTCAGAGAAGCACAAAATGCACGTGACATGTGTTTTATGCAGCGGTTTTTACGTTCTACACGTGCATTTTGCGTCTATTTTAATCGCATTTGTGACAATTTGTTAGAGAACTCTCCCTACGAGGAAGGCATCGAACCTAGCGCTCTTGCATGACTCATAAAATATGTGCAAAATAAATTTGCATCTTATTGAGCTTCAGTTTAATTTCGTGCTGCATGCCCCTAACTTATTTCGGGAGTATCGCGAGAGAGGGCGCGTTGCCCGCTCAATATAGCAACTCCAGGATATCGAACCCCGACATCCTGCGTACCCTTAAATTATATACAGCATTCAACAAGAAATTGGACCTAAGCCATTACATTAATCAAAAACTTTCGACAAATACAAAACGATCACATTATCCCGCTTTGTAACGAGTCGAAAATTTATGGGCCGATTTTTTGCCGATTTACACTGTATATTCCCGCCGATTCAAATTTGCAGTAGTGACGGATTACACTTTGAAGGTTTCCCGTCTGTCTAGCTGATAAATTTAGCACCGCGACATTGGCTTTTTAAACATGTAATCCCGATTCCTGAATTTATCAATGCTATTTAAATATAAATGTGGTTATTAAAGCAAAACAAAAAAAGTAAAGCGTTTCGATGACCGATTGAATTCGTGCCAGAGACGACGCATCCGTCCAAATAAGAATTTCGGGTTAGAGACCTTCAATTTTATACGTTTCCCCGACCACAAATCAGTTCTGCACCAATGTCCCTGCAGCTAACCGAGCAATTTTAGCAGAACAATAACTCATATGGTGATTAATTAGGTGCTAATTAAATGCTCTAATTATATTGTTTCTCGTGCGTTGCGACCTTTACTTCAAATACAGTCTCCAAATTGATACTTTAATTATAAATGTATTGCGCCCTTTCATTAAAAAGTTATGAGCCTCCATCATATTCAAACTAATTGTTACTATCGATCAAAGCAACTCGCGTACTTGCTTACCCTTTTTTGGAGCAAATATGTAAACATGTAATAATTAAAATCAGTTCGAATGAGTTGTGTTGGAAATGCTGGTTTTTGGAATAGATATAGAAATTTTGAGATAATAAAAAAGGTAGTTTGTTACACATTTTTAATAGGTGGTCAAATGTAATTAATTTGGTACATCCATCGGCTCCAAGAGGCATCCTAAATAAATAAATAAGAAATAGAAGCATTCTTTCGAACAAGTGGCGACCGTGACAGGACTCTTTTAGCGATGAGTTTTAAGGATAAAAGGAAACATGAAGAATGAAGTGCAATTCCTGACTCAAGCACAACAGCATTTGAACTCTGTGTATTTGTGTTATTGACCAGATTCTTCAACAGTACTATCGTGGATAAAACGAGAAGACCATTGGAAACCCGTTATCTGGAATAGAGTTGATGAAATTAGACGTTTTTCCTGTCCTGAAAATTGGTTTCGCGTTCCTAGTGATATGAATCCAGCAGATCTTCCATCAAGAGGCTGTTCACCTAAAATTTTAGCTGATGGAAAATGGTGGGAGGGTCCCAAGTGGCTATACACTATACAGAGTGGCCCAACGAGAAGTATACAGAGGGCTTTTACGGCATTAAATTTAGGAATTTCGAAAAATCTTCGAACACGTTAATTTTGTATTCGAGGGGGACAACTTTTGGAATACAAATCACGAACCCAAGTCTTCACCCCTCTACGTAGGGAGCTTAACCCCTAAAATTTTAAATGGAATCCTAAGGCAAATGGCACATTATTTGAAAGCCAATTTAATCGTGAATACTAATCTGCTTCGCTTTTTAAATTCTATTGATTCGTTTCGGAGATATTCGCATTTGATATGGTTTTTTCTTAAAAAACCAAAACAAATGCGATCTAAGTCACCTTGTATTAAAAAAGGTTTAAATTGTGCAAAAAATAACAAATAACTTTAAACACAGAACATTTATTTCAATAAATGCTCGAATTGCCTTCCGCCTGCTTCCATGCAATAATAAAGATTTGCTTCAAAACGCTGCCGTACATGTTGCAAGATTTCAGGGGTAATCTCTCGAAATTGTTGAGTTATACCATAGTGTATTCTATTCTTACAGTATGGTTATACGTGCTCGCAACCCTTGTAATGTTCCGGACGGAGTAGCATAAACTTTATTCTTTAAATATCCCCACAAGGAGTAATCTAATGGACTTAAATCAGGGGAAAAAACCATTTCAAATGCGAATATCTCCGAAACGAATCAATAGAATTAAAAAAGCAAAGCAGATTAGTAATCACGATTAAATTGGCTTTCAAATAATGTGCCATAGGATTCCATTTAAAATTTTAGGGGTTAAGCTCCCTACGTAGAGGGGTGAAGACTTGGGTTCGTGATTTGTATTCCAAAAGTTGTGCCCCTCGAATACAAAATTGACGTGTTCGAGGATTTTTCGAAATTTCTAAATTTAATACCCTAAAAGCCCTCTGTATACTTCTCGTTGGGCCACTCTGTATTATAAATGATCTTTTACTTGTTTCCCTTATTTCCTCAGAAATTTCGTTTTTTTCCTCGTCAACTCGAGGGAAAAGAATTGGTCAACCCTGCATGCGAAGCAGGGGGTTATAATTGCAGTGGCGTAACAGTGATCTTGCAATACCATTAAAATTGTGATAATGGTTCGGATGAATTTTTTTCTGAAATTAACAAAGGACAAAACGGAGCAAAAATAGTTCAGGGCCATCTCCTTGAATGATAATAATAGTGCATTGAGAAAGTAAAATTGCCCACAGCTGCCCATTCTACCTGCGGAATTGTTTCTATAAACCTTCAACCTTATATAATCCACATTCCCCAAATATCGCATTAGTGACAGGTATTGAAACACCACTACGGTAATGGCACCCCCTAAACGTCATTAATTAACAAAATGCTGTTGCGCAAATTTCAAATTTAACTCCATGGCAGAATAAAAATCTCCAGGTAGATCTGGGGCGCAATTAAGTCAAAAGTCGTCGAAATGCAACAATGGAGGGAGAAAATCGTCTTCGATTCATTAAAGCACGTGCCCACGTATTTTATTTAACCCGTTGTTTAAAGCGCATCGCGGCCTTTCATTAACGCATCCGCGTCTGGTTCGATGGCCGGGTAAAGTGTCAAAAAAGTTCTCTTCGTATACGTTATTTTATGGTACTAATGACACTATGAATAATAACTTTTGATTTGGATGCCATTAGAGGAAACTATTTCACTTAAATATCGTTTTGAAACCTTTTTACAGTAAACAAAAATGTTTACGTAATTTCCGGTATAATTGTAGATTAAATATGTCTATTTCTGTACGGGACGCAACTGATGTGATGTGTACGCGGCCCAAAATATTTGGGAATCCTCGCGCACCCGGACGAAATCGCAAAATTTTCTTAGGAATCTGTATTGCTAACAACCATTACGTATTTATTTATTTATTATCCAATTAAGTACCATTTGCGACACTCCAGTTAGTCTGTTACATTAGCCTAATCCTAAAAGTAATTATATTAATTACAGGATGCAATTAAGTGACTTTCCTTACGCTGAATAATATCCGACCAACTTTTTTTTAGCGAAATGAGTGTGCGATCATAAGATGTTTTATTCAAATGAGGCGAGTATTAAAAGACAACGTATTCAATTTCGTGTTAATTTTGGCTTTGCGAGTACTCTCCTCCGACAAACCCTTTTCGAGATATTCGCTCTTAAAGTGTTGGCATCACCAATAGATAGATTTCTTCCAGACGTCCCAATCGCCCTTTCTGAGTACCTACATCCGACAATCTGTTCTTGAAATATAAGGAATTATTTATATCCGATAACGATGAGGGGTTGAAGAGGAGGACTCTAGAAATTAATTCCTCTCATTGAGACCTTTCATTAGAGTACCATGAAAGATAAAACTAGCCCCCCCTCCCCCTCTTTTGAAAATGAGTCAGAACGAAGAGCGATGGTTGGTAGAAAACAGAGAAATGAGACCTTTATTAGATTTTAATTAAATAAAATTATTTTCTACCCCTGGAGTAGGAAAGTTGTAGTTTGTACAAAGCTATTAATTTCGGTAAGAGTTTTCATGAGAATACCATGAAGGGTAGAATGTGTGTTGCCCCCCCCCCCCCCCAAATGTTTAAAAATTTCACTTGCTACCACTAAAGGCATGCGTATGCAAAATCTGAAACCAGTTGGATGTCGTATGTAAAAGTTATGCATCCATTTTACTTTCAAAAACAGCAAGGACTAGGAAACCATTCCCTTGAAAGTAGTTCAAAACCAAGCGAACAGGCATGCTGAAAGACGGGCGGACGGAATAAATTGGTAACGCTAAATTCCCTGGAGGAGGCGCAAATAGAACGATTACGTCACTGTGCGTTAGTGACTATGTAATCGTGAAATCCAAGCGCTAAGTCCTAATGCCTATATCAAAAGCGACATGATTTAGTTCTGCTCTTGTGTAAACAACGTAATGTAGACGTTATTTCGGTTTAAACACAAAAACAATGACGGGACACTCCGTATATGCGAAATATTTCAATTTTGAACAGTCAATCGGAAAATGGTGGGGGGGAGGTTGTATTGTGTACGAATAAGGACGGAATTGGTTTATTAAAGAGTGACCCAGCTAGTTCATGATTTCGAACTTTCTGTCCGTCCATCCGTGTACATGATAACTCGCGAACGGTTTTGAATTTTTCAATTCTGTTTTCAGTAATACGTAGACAATAGTCCAGGAACTAACTGAATACATTTTGGACTGCCCGTCCATTTGTGTTTGTAGCTCGTTGTCTATATTGGTCTGAAGCAGTTTATTTAATCGCAAAACGTGAAATTGTGTGTTAAAATGTAGGCACATCTTGCCGTTTGCGATAAGAGTTTTCGTTATCACACAAGGTTTAATTAACGGAAGATGCAGGGTGTTCAACTAATTATAATTGGCGTTTTATCTATAAAAACCTCGATAAAAACTGGAAGAAGGAGATTTACTTATTTTATCATGGAAGCGGTATTTCGTTCAGTACTGGAGACAACGAAAAAAGCGGCTTGTTCGCGACGGTTGGAAAAGAGTGTACGTCTCTTTACGCTTTGTTTGAGTTAAGCGTTTGTCTTGAGTTAAGTGCGCCTGTTTATCAGAAACCTGTACGACCAGATTATTTGGATTATTTAAAAAGAAGAACTTAGTAATTTTAAGACTTTTTAAATTTTTAATGATCAACCGCTTGCGTGCAGGGGTAATACGCCAAAACAGGCTGTATCTCTGCTTTCTTTCTTTCAGGAATTTTCTTTTCATGTGTGTCGAAATATTTTTGTTATTGTCAATGAATTAATTATTGTGTTTATTCAAATCTATTGTGCGATCCGCATAGTCTTTCTCTTCTCGTATTCATATCAATATCAAAGTGTTATCGCGGATGTTTTTTTTGACGAAAAGAAAACGGGTGTTTAATTTTATTCGAAAACGCAGTTGGAAGTGGATAAGAAATTCTTTTAAAATAGGCAAGGAAGACGTTTAATAACCAGACACCATACAGGATGAAAATTCCAATTACATGGCACTGGGGCTCTGAACAAACATGAGGACTTAAGATCTAATTTAATTTATTATTGCATTTAGGCAGGCATTTAGGGTATCGTGAAAAAAGTCGATATCATTCACTGAGGTGAACTTATTTAAAGTGATCAAGATCTTAATAAGTGGGGAAGTTGTGTTGCTAACTGCAAAAATAGTATTATTTTTCCTTAGCTTTACAAATGGACGTTAATCGTGGACGTAGACAGTTTTACCGTTATTAAAATTATTAAATTATTTTGAAAAGACGGTCAGTTTTGTTTAATTGTAAAGTTTTGTGGAAGAAAGTTAACGAGTGTTTAAAGAGATGTAAGTCATCGTAATAATAGTGAATGTTGTAAGTTGATTTGAAGTTTATGAAGAAGTAAGTAGTAGGAGTTTTTTATCATCAATGGGCCAAATTTTACATCACTAATTACAACGAACCCCGTGTCGTCTAAATAGAGATTCTGCTATAATTAAAGTTGAGGAGTGGAGTTTCGAAGCATTTTCACCTGGTGTTGTGTATTAGTGCGTCTAAAATCGCAGTACGACTGGAGATTTTGGATTATGAACATTTTAAAGTACATAATTAAGATTTTCTTTAATTCATTTGTTGTATCGGTGGCATTTGTTTTGCTGACCCTGAGCGCCTATTTTTCTTTCAGCTTATTTGATTGGTTTATGTCGAATAAATTTGTTCATCTGTAAATGGTGGGATTTGTTTCATCAAGCCCAAATTAACCTAGATAGGAGTGATCATGTTCAATTTTTATACAGGGCGTCCCAGGAGGAATGAGCAATATTTTGGGGAATTAAAGTAGAGGTTATTTGAAGACAAAAACGCTAGTAGACTATATTTTTATTCTCGACCGTCTTTTTAGATTAAAATATACAGTATGTGCATTTAAAAAAATGAGGTTAGGTCCGATAACTTTTTTTACCTGCCCTGTATACTTATTTTGAAAACGTCAGATTATTCAACCATCTTTATAAAAAAAACATCTCCTTTAATTAAGGAAATATAGGGCAATTGATAATATTATTCTCTTCAATGAGCGAATATTTTCAAATTTTAATGCACAATCTAGATTTTTGATCACTAGACAGATATACGACCTCAAACCCAAAATCAGCAGTAAAGGTCGCGACCGAAAACATATCCAAGATACTGTCAAATTCATTTTGATATTGTACCTGTTGATATTCTGATTGAAATGATGGAGGTCCATTTTTTAAAATGATTTGTAGCAATAATTCCAGATTTTGAGTTCCGATCGACATCGACGAGTTTTCTTCCAGTATCGAGCATGATTTTCCGGAAAAATGGTTTCCTTCGGAGATTGCGGTCCAATATTATCAATCAATTTATGAGAAATATTACGTTTTAACAACACACGCACATGCTTCATGAAATTAAAAAATTAAATTATCCCAACTCAGAATATTATGCACAATGTTAATCAAGAACGGATAAAGACAGGGAATTTTCGCAATTATAACTTCCCTTCAACTTTAATTAGTTATGCGGTTATTGAGGTAACTACGGCTCCCATTATTTTTTATATAAATTGAGATATAAATGGGAAGTTTAGTGCCAGATAGCTTTCGATTTTTGACAACATTAAAGATTACAGCAGGCTTTAGCAGATACCTACGAAAATGTATAAGGCTTCAGTTTAAACTAATGAAGCTTGTATTCAAGTAATTAATTATACGGGAGTAATGAATGTAGTGTATATGACACCAACTTCATATTCAGGATAGAAAGGGTTTTAATCCTTCTGGCAAAACGTGCCTTCTAGCCATTTCATCTCCCTTATACGTTTGTTATTTATCAGGCGCAGCCGGCTAAGGGTTGACATAACGCACCATACTCTTATCTCATTTTCAACAAATTTTAAGTTTTAAGTGGCCGATTTACCGAGAATGGGAGCGAGCGCGTGCCACCCCCTATTCCCTATGTCGATGGCTACCGATGGAAAAATCCCTTGATCAGAAACAAGGAACGTCGATTTCATAATATGGTCGTTCACTTATTCATACGGAATTGTCAAAATTTTATAGCCTATTGTGCTAATAAATTAATTATACTCGCTTAAAAGGTATCAGCGTTTTATTGTACGCTGTTGAATTTCAAACGTGCAATAATCAAGCACCAATTTGGATCGTAAAATTACCTAATGGTAACTGCCACTAGACGAGCCTACTGCTATAAAACACAGCGTCCAAAAGTTTGGGTCTTTTGGGCATTTGGGAACTGCAAAAAACAACTTCTGTGTAAAACATATTGCGCCAAAATTAAACTTCATTTCATTATTCTTGTTTAAACAATCTACTTGCGTTCAGTGAATAAAATTGCCTTCTCCAATTTGTACACAAAATTTTATAGGTTTTGAGTATAAAAAAAAAGTTTAATTAATAAATAATAAGCGTTCACTTAGTCCCCATTTGATTTTTATTAGTACCTCGGAAACCAAAAAGGGGCAGACCGTGGACATAAAAGCAAAAGCATGAAGGGTACACGATTGACAATACCGTCGTTTCAGTAAATGAGAAAGTGTCATTTTTGGGGAGGCTAGCCGTTATTTAGCTTCCATTTGAATTTTCGGAAAATTCCTAAAACCGAAGAGCAGATACTAAAAAATTGGTTCGTTGTTGAACGAATGTGGGGCTAAGTGGACAAAGTAAAGACACAGTAAAAGCTAATAAAACAGTGTTTTTTTGGGGTTAAGTTTTTTCTGATTAGAATTTAGCCGCTTCAGTTCATTAGGCATTTTCATTAGTGAAGTAGCCACCCCTGTTCAACCTTCAACGAATTCTTTTGCTAGCAGGTTTGACGATCGTAAATCTTAACGGTGTCATTCAAATGAGGGTGCTGCGGTGAATCAAATCCGTTTTGTCCCCAAAAGTTGTGCTCCGGAATGTTACGCAAGTAGATAGCTACAGTGAAAATATGAAAAAAAGTGCATAATTAACCTTGACTAATAAACCTTGAATTAAATCTATAGCTTTCCCATGCGTATTAGCTTCATTGTCATAGTGGATACGAATTTCATTACAACACCAATTAAATGTTGTATAAGGTAAAAGGGGAATTATGTAAAAGTTCTTTTACGATTTCGTTCTTCTAATAGCCCGCCTCCTACATTTAACAATTTTCGCACGCAAATTTCCCGGAAGGAAACTCCCATGAATGTATTAACGCGCGAAACGCTAATATTTTTCAAGCTCTAATGTACGATTAAGCTTCCCCATATTGATTACGTCCATTGTTACTTAGCCTCATCGCCACTAAATATTTGAGCGAGCAGTAACCTGAGACTAGGTCGCAGGTAAAAAGTTGTTCTTAAGAAATTCGACATATGGGCAACGGTATTTTTTCCAAAAACTTTAGGGGCGGATTCGTAAACCTTGAAGACTGTGAGAACCTCGGAGCACTTCACATATTTTACACAGTTTCATCTTGTCGATATTTACGGGGGCGTTTTATCGTTAATTTAAACGCTTTCCGATATTATCATCGAAACTGATGCCGAAAGACAAACAAGAACTAAAAGGCGAGCTTTTGAGCCGATGTCAAAGTGAAAATTGAAAATCTCTGCTAATGGCTAATTTAATTAACTAAGCCTTCCTTCTACCTTTAATAAGCTTTTGGAAAATGTCTATTTGTTTTTAATTTATTCCTGTAGATTAAGGGTTCAGTTTGATTAATGTAACAAGCGTATACCTACGTATACAGAGTGTGGCATATAAGTGTGTGCAGAAATATATGGGGGTTGAGGCGAGTAAAATAAGCTGAGGATATGGGACCGAAATTCCCAAAGCTTTAACTTTTGTAGCATCCATAACATTTGATCTCATTACTTTAATTAGAATACCTACGATAAAGTACAAGAAATTCGATATCCTCGTAAATTTAAAAGCAGAGATAGCTTAATAAAACTCCCCGTGGGGAAGCCCTGCATGGAATAGACTTATCTAAATGATTGCAAGTAGAATTTCACCAATTACTTTTAATGGCTAAATCGTATTGTGGGTATTATGGATTCGCTCTAATTGCTCATTCGTTTATGAATACATTGTGTCCAAGATAGGGATGTCTATCATGGGTATCTCCAATCGCGACCCCTCTTTCTTGTGTCGACAATAAAAGCTCGAAGTATGAGAAGTACCCAAAAACTGAGTACTATCTTGTGGCGGGTGAAATCCACCGAAATGCGAATTGCGGGTGAAGGGGATGTCAGAAGTAGGTACCGGCAAAGGGAACGTGGTCGTCCCCGACAAAATCTTACTGTTGGTGGAGTCAAAACTTTAAACGCGAATTGCGGGTGAACGGGACGTCGGAGGTGGGTACCAACAAAGGGAGTATGGTTGCCACCCAAAAAGATATTAATGATGGTGGACGTTAAGAAACGACGAAGACGTAAGAAGGGGACTAACTGAGTAAATTTTGAGGTCCCACAAGTCAGCATAGCCATTTTAGAAAAATGAAGGACGAAATACATCAGAATTATAGGCTGATTATAGGCCCTTGAACAAATTTTCATGCGGTATTCTTTAAAGAAAAAAACTATAGCTCTGCTGGCTAAAGAAGAAGCTAGCTGACCACATTTGCGATTTGCTTCGAAGACGAAAAATTCAGATCACAAAATTATAGGCTATTTATAGGCTTTTTTTAGACACTACAACAAATTTTCAGACAGCATCCTTTAAACAAAAAAAAACTATCATCCAGATCAGTTTGATTTTGCCCCTCTCGGAGATGTAGTGGATAAATAAAAATTATTTATTTATTGTCTATTTATTGTCCCTCTCTTGTTCTAGGCCCTCAACGGGCTTTCGCCCAATTAATATATTTATTTAAACTCTAACTTATATTTCAAAAATCCGATACAACTGAATACCAAACAATCCTCAAGATCTTCACACATACATCATTTTTACAATACACCCTAAGGCAGGGGTGCTCCCACTTGAACTGCTGACGATCTACCTGAATGTTGTTAGACTCCGATAGATCGACTCTGAGAGGATGCAAGTATGTGTGAAGCAGGATTGTTGTCTACATAGGTAGGGCGTATCGTGGCGCACTTTGCAGAATTTCATGAAAATACTGTACATAGAATTAGTTAATTAGTGGAAACGGCAGAATTTAGTTTTCCGCAAAATCCATTTTCTTTAAGTCAAGGTAGGTGTAGATCTGCTCTGAAAATCGCAAATGTTTCTCGAGATCGACTCAAAAAGTACTCGAGATCGGCCGGTCGGTCGCGATCGACCGTTTGAGCACCACTGCCCTAAGGGGTTGATTCTGTCCCACCTGATCAGCATAGCTTGTAACACAAATTTTTTTAAATGGCATTAGTTTTACTTTTATTTGAGGTGCCTGCATACAACATTTCATTTAAATACCTTAACAAATAAAAGAAATCCGACTGTGCATGCGCAAAACCAATTTTTTGATTTGGCATTAGTTTCACTTCTATTGGAGGTGCCTAGAAACAGAATTTCATTTAAATATATTAACAAATAAAAAATTAGGATTGCGCAAATACAAAAGTTGTTATGCGCATGCGCAGTATTTGTTCGCATTTGCATAGTTGCCTGAAGTTTAAGGAATATTTACTAACACAGAAAACCGGACATTCATATGTTCTTTGTAACAAGAGTTAGAAACCCTTTTTGGAGGTCTGCGCAGTTTTTGGTCTGTAACTATTTGGCCAGTTGGTCTACGTAGCCGAAAAACAATTGTGAACTTTGTTATATCCTGAAGAACATGTGTATATCAATTTTTAAAGCGATCGGACGTTTCTACACAAAGTTATCGTACACACTGACAGACAGACGCACAGGCAGGCAGCAATACAAAATTATAAACGATCTCGAGGTTCGTTATTAATATAATGAGACGAATAATTTTAATTTTTTTTTGTACTTCTGTCCAATTCAGGAATATCGTTTCTTCTCCTATAATACAAGAGAAGATGCATAGACAACTCAGACACTTTTAACATTACTTTTTTTAAAACCTGAAACACAACAACTTGCTATATATTTGATTTATTAGTAAAAGAAAATTCAAATTTCAAATACCTACTTGACAGATGTCTCCAAACAGGTGGAACAATCCCTAACATTAAAGTTACTAGAATCTGGTAACTTCCGCAATTTTTGGGCAAAAAACATGCGTTCTCTCCCTAACACACGGGCCCAATGGATTGCGGTACTTTCTAGTTTTAGTGACGTATAATGGAGATACAGCGACTGTATACGTACTGTATAGAGGCAGTTTGGTCATACTTTGGTGTTGTTTTTTTATTGGTATGTGGGATATCCGCCATATTTTAAACAAATAAATTGGGTTGGCGGAAATTCACTTGGAATCCAAGGTGATCAAGTCACAAACAGTTGTGGCAATAATATTGTAACCATAGAAAAATGCCAAGATCTACCAATTCAATTAAACCGATCAGCTTAATGAAGAATATGGGAAAAACATGGCGGATATAGAGCATATGACCACACTGTCTTTATACAGTCACTGTTAATGGATCGATATTAATTACAAGGCAAAAATTTTGGGCATGCGCATAACGTATCGCACATGTGATCAGCTAGCTTCTTCTTTAGCCAGCAAAATCATAGTTTTTTTGTTTAAAGGATGCCGCCTGAAAATTTGTTGTAGTGTCTAGAAAAAGCCTATAAATAGCCTATAATTTTGTGATCTGAATTTTTCGCCTTCGAAGCAAATCTCACAAGTGGTCAGTTAGCTTCGTCTTTAGCCAGCAGAGCCATAGTTTTTTTCTTTAAAGGATGTCGCCTGAAAATTTGTTCAAGTGTCCAAAAAGGGCCTATAATCAGCCTATAATTCTGATGTATTTCGTCCTTCATTTTTCTAAAATGGCTCTGCTGACTTGTGGGACCTTAAATTTTGGTCATTTGGACTTTGTGTCCGTCCGTCTGTGTATGTCTCCCGTTGTCTATATTGGTTTAAAACGCACTCACTTGAAGAGCGATTTTGCGGAAATTTTGATGGATTAACAATGGAAACGTTTATGTCGAAGTTTATGTGCTTACTTTTCCGTCCGTATATCCGTCTGTCCATCAGTTCACACTGCAGTTCAGTTTCTTAATATCCATATCTATTCTCCGCAGGAGAAATTCGAGAAGCGTCTGCCAATTTCATTGTCGAATTAGATTAGCCTAGGAACATTCGCTGTACAGCAATTTCCGAGGCAATTTCCCATTGCCTGTGATAATTGGTTACTTACTCTGGAAATTGGTGTAATCGTAAAGCAAAGACTGAAAGAAATTTGTGGTTTTTCCAATGTACCATTCGAATGGTTAAAAATAGGTAAAAGTACGTTCTTAAATTAAATGCCAGTTTCAAGAGTTGTGAAAATACATAAGAAATGAACACCGCGATCTTTAGGGACACCTTATACATATGAGATTAAATCTCGTAGATACTGAAATCTTGACCAACTTTAGACCAACCTTCCGGCGAAGGTTACCTACTTATCGCTAACGCTCTGGTAATAAGGGCACAACGTTAATTTACTGCCGGCGTTCGTCATATTTCAAATTGGAATTTAGTATCTCCTCGTGAATGCGGTATGTGCTCGGATCTCATATTCCAAGTTATTAAAGATGTCTAGCAATTATTTACTTCGTGTCAATAAACGTCTAGTCTACGCAATCGATTTCCTACGCTGACATACGCGAGGTCAAAAGAATAAACGAGTCATTTTCCGAAAAAGAAAGAACTTTATTGGAAGGTTTTACATAAATTATCATAAAAAACGCATACATTAATCTCGTCCTTGATCGAAAGCTTTATTTCAGTTAATGATGATGTTATGAAAACATCTCGGTGTAATTCTTCCGCATAATAAATCTTTTTAAACGAAATTTGATACATAGGCACTTGGGATAAAGGAAAATCAAACGCCAATTTCAAAATTTGGATTTGCGCATGCGCAGTACCAACTTTTTTATTTATGGAAGAATTTAAATGAAATGTGATACATAGGCACTTGGAATAAAGGAAATCTAGCGCCAGTTTCAAAATTTTATTTTGCGCATGCGCAGTGCCAACTTTTTTATCTATGGAAGCATTTAAGTGAAATTTGATACTTAGGCGCTTGGAACAAAGGAAAATCTAACATTAGTTTCAAAATTAGGTTTGCGCATGCGCAGTTCCAACTTTATTATTTAGAAAAGCATTGAAATGAAATTCTTCTCATAAACTGAAATTGAAGTAGCACGTCAAAATGGATTGCCCATGTGCAACGCTATCTTTCATATTTGTGGTCGGATTTTTACGATTTTAACAGAAGTTGCATCTTACAAATGGGAAATGAATGCAAGTGGAAATGCGCTTTATGTAAATCGTTTACGATTACTTTTTAACTTGTTCAGTTTATATTCAGCCCCCCCAAAGTGAGTCCATAACAAAATGGGTGGGATATGTTGCAATGTTTCCATGAACGAAATCCGAAATCTAGTCGCTTGTATTGGTAGTGGTGCACCTCAGGGATGGATATGGAAACCACTTGTGTTACCACACTGACTTCTTTATATATTTACTCCAATAAATATTACACAGAATGGCATGGTATAACTTTGGGATTTTTCATTATCAACATTCGTGTACATTACGTTTGTTAAGTAGTTTATCAACAGTTTTTTCAGGTTTTTTTTTACGAAATACGTTTGTAGTAATCACGCAGAGATGGGAATTGGGAAATGGTTATCGTGCTTTCCTCACACCTCCTTCACGCTATCTACACATCTCCTACACGCTCCCTTCGTTTCTCTTAAACATGTCCTCAAGTGAAAAAATAGGATTGACTGCCCAAGATTTAGCGTTCACAAATTTACATGCTCTTTTACCGTCGCCAAACTCAAAGTCACGTTTTCGCGTTGTCACCAGTATTAATTTAAGGAAACGTCTTCCACCATAATATACTCTCCTTCTTTACGAATTTGCAAATCAATCGCCAATCACAACGAAACGCGTCAAATGTCCCCACTTCCGTCGACGTGAAACGCGTATTGTTTAACAGCACCAAACGTACATTAATTAAATTTCTTTTGATAGAACACTTTTCATCGACAACGATAATTTTTACTTTTAACCCTTACCTAAATTGGGCAATTTACAAAAGCTATAAAATTCAAATGAAAAAATTTCGCATCTAACAAATTTCCAAGAACAAGAACAAACACTGAGATACAAATTTAAGTAAAATAAATCAACTTTGTGTTTATACGTAAAACCCCCCAGATTTACTTAATACATTGAAATGTTCTACAGGGCTTCACGTCATTATTTTTGGAGCGGAAATAACGTCTACGTGACGTAGTTTACACAACAATACTAACTCCCAACTAAATTTTCAGAAATTTAAATACTCAAGCAAATTTGGGGAGATTACCTAACCTCAACGTTAGCTTGCTTTTGAAATAAACCTTTTAACTCTCTTTGTAAAAAAGTAATGACAGTGACAAAAAGAAAAGAACAAAAAAATTAATCCTGAACTAAAAATTTTTGCTGTCCAGATAATTAAATTTTTCTTCGCAAACAATGCAACCAATGATTCAAAACAAGCAAATTTAAATCATTTAAATTTTAAACAGTTTAATTCACCGCTAATTCGTACTAAACGGAAAATATAAATCGTCTTTGAATTCATTAACGTAGATATTCACCGTCTGCACCTTGCACCCTTCCAGTTATCCATCTATTTAGGCCGAAGTGTAGGATGTTGAAAAATGGCTTCGTCCTTTAGTCTGTCCGTCCGCTCCTCCTGTACTCGCAAAGACACAAAGGAACGTCTAAAAGATACGTTTCTATTGATGGGGTCGGGTCTTTAAATGAGAGAAGAACTTCGGACCAAACAAATATTCAGCCATTTTAGTTGAAACATTTTCCAAAACTAATTCGGGGTTCGTTATTTTCATATTTAAAGATCCCCAGATACACATGTTCGTCGTAATCAGCTTTTTGTGCGTCTCCTGATCTGGAGATTTTAGAAACATCAATAAATATAGCGCTTTGGCATTTAAAACGAATACTCTAGACCTAGAGTTCTCCGCTTAAAATACACTGTGTCCAAGATAAGGATGCATATGATAAGAATCTCCGAAACCACAGAAGATAGCACTAAGGTCAAATAAAAAAAATTAAAAAAACTTTCTCATTGCCACTTTTTGAAGGGCAGTCCGATGTTTCCCGGGAAAATACCTGGGAAAATACTAATTGTACATATGCCACTTTTTGAGCTCTACAAGTCGTTGGGGGATTTTCAATAGGTACAATGTTTCATTTTGGGGATATCATCATCAACTTTATTTTTTTATATGGCCCGTAAAAAAAGGAGGTACAAACTGTATTGAGGATAATTTTTTATTACGATTACAACGATATACGGCAAAAAAAACAAAAGCTGAAAACTGTTGGTTTCAACAGGATGGTGCACCCGCCTACATCGCCTTAATCATGCGAGAATACTATCGGACAAATTTCCTGGAAAATGGAATATTTGCCAATAATTTTTCAAAAGAACGTGAAAATTTACTTTAAACAAAATTAATTAGAAGTGGGGCATCTATGGTGAAACAGAAATTTTAGAGGATTAGGGAGAAAGTATTTCCGCTACTGCCTGAAATATTATGTAAATTGGATGCGTAATTTTCATGCGATCAAACGACAATTGAGTAATGACGCATCTGCCTACAATTTACATTTCCTGTAACTGAATTCCTCGACGAGTACGAGGAAAAACGTCTACGAACCAAAAAATCGGCAGGTAGGTACCTGAAGAAATGAATCGGAAGTGACGTAGAAATTTTTGGTACCCTTACTCATATGAAAGAACAAAGAAATTCAAAAAAGACCTTGAACCAACCTCGTTTAATCTACCTTGGAATGATTCAAGTTCAACATCCTCGTGGTAGCATCAACTAAATTTAAAAACAATTCCGTTTACAATAAACAAATAGTGTGCATACGTATAAGGAAAGAGACGTTATCGTTAATTTCTTTTTAAATAATTATCGCGCTTAACCTCCCATTATTTATGCTTTCATTAAGAACACTGACTGGAATTCTAATTAGCCTTCAAATAGCGGATAGTAAAAGTTTAATACACTCAAAGGAAATACTATTTATTTTTGATGAGGTTTTGGTAAAAATTGGAGACGGGCACCTGACCTCATTTTCCCAAAAGAGGACTAACTGTATCGAACGGAAGTTAATGAGCTTTCTGTCGCTATTGTGCAATTTTATTGATAGCTCTTTTTTGTTGCAGGGCGGTAACGGACCCACGAGACGGCAGAAGAGTGGCACTGAAGAAGTTACCAAATGTGTTTCAGTCGCTTGTGTCATCGAAGAGGGTTTTTAGGGAATTGAAAATGCTGTGCTTTTTCAAACATGAGAACGTAAGTGCGCTTTTCTTAGGGTCCCCAAAAAGTGAGTACATTTCTGACAATCTTTCAGGTATTATCAGCTTTAGACATTTTACAACCTCCACATCTAGACTTCTTCCAAGAAATGTATCCTTTTTTAATTTTTTGCGATATTGCGAAAAGTGGGTTAACCTTGTCTAATTCTATATGGAAAGAAGGTTTCGCTATTAACAATAGTCGTTTCTGCAATTTCCAGCCTTCGTTAGCTTTAATTTAAAGGTCTTACGTTTTTTAAAAAATTGTAGGTCGCCATTTAAAAATCGCACGAAAGTTTCACTTGCGCTTTTATTGTTGAGGATTTATATAACTTTTCTTTTCAATTTACACAATACGGATTTTGGTATTAAACATAATTGTCGAGTTTAGAAAGTGTGCAACCATTATTTCTATAAATTTCAAGCGTGAGAATACGACGAAGCTTGAAACCTTGATGGCTGCTGTCATCTCGGTCTTTTGCTCATATCCAAGAGTTGTCAAGCGCCAATCGTCCTTTCGCAAAAAGGTTAAAGTTACCTTCAATAAAATCATTAACGTTCTCTTGCCTAATATTCTTCACTATAGCGTGTCATGATGCCTATTTATGAATCATTTGGTTTCTTGGATAAACGAGTTCATTAACTATTTACCTAAAATTGATCAAATTCTAACTTTCAAGTGGTAAAAATACGAGATTTGCCAGTGTGCGAGTAGTGCAATGTGGATTATAAGATGCTTGGGGGAACAGAAATAAGCACATGCACACACTCACTTTTGTCATGCATGTACTATTTTCTTTCTCAAAATACTGCAGTGATAACTGATCTATTCTATAATTGTACTCTTGTATTTTAAAAGTTACGAGCAAACCACCATTTTATTAATACGATCGTTTGAGGTTAACAAAAATGGAAAATACTTGGTTAGCTGATCGCAAGTAGGAGAAAGCTTCATTACGTAAAAATGTGCACTTTAATGTTCCTTATTGAATTTTTCTAATGTGTCATTTAAGATGATTTAAAAAAAAAACGCACCACATTTGCACCGCGGTTGAAAAATTTATTCTTTGAATTTCCACCAAGAATATCATTTATTTGAATTTGTATGATATGTAATTCCCAAATTGCAACTTCAGGAAAATCGCGCCCTCAAAAAAACTTTTCGCCATCTTTGCCATAAGATCCACTTGGTATTCCTGTTGATTTCAATGTCTGTGAGCAAATGATCAATTAATCATCGCCGAATGACACTAACTAATTAACTGCATTTTCTTTATCCGCCACTGAAATTAAAAAGAAAAATTATTGAAATTAAGTTGTTGAGGGAAAACATCCCCGGAAGTCTGGTGGTAGCGGTACCTCAGAAAATGAAGAAGCTACTCAAATTCAGAGGGGAGGCTGAATTCACCTAGGTGTCTGTGGGGAACCATTGAATGGAATATCCTCCAGGAAAGAAAAATTCAATGGTTCCCCACCACGCCTAGGTAAAATCTTGAAATCTTTCCCCTGAGTACCAAAATCTCCTTTATTGTACTGTATCCTAAAACGTGTACCTCCCTCAACCGTGTCAGTGCTGAGGGTTGTACACGTTTTGAGGAAAAACATCCCCTGGAGCCTTGGGTACTTCCAGCAAATGAAGGGGTCACCGAGGGGTTTTTCCCTTATACATGATCGTGGGTGTACACGTTTTGGAAGAAAAACCGCAATCAATGCCTCCAGTAAAAAGTAAAGACAGTTCTCAGATTCAGGAGGAAAGTTCAATTCACCGAGGGGTTTGTGGGGAACCATTGAATGGAATATCCTACAGGTAAACAATTCAATGGTTCTCCTCTGAATCTGATAACTTCCGTCATTTTTACGGGGGGTATTCGCCCCCCCCCCCCACAGTCTCGGAAATGAACCAATGTCATCATTTCAGTATGGAAAAGTTTAATTGAGAGGGGGGGCATTTGTATTTTTAAAATAATTAAGACATAAAGGCACAATGCAGCACAATTGAGGCACAAGATACAAAAAATTGTGTTCATTGTTGGGTTAGCGCGGGGGGGGGGGGCTAAGTGAACAGACTCAATTTTAGGTATTTGGGCAGGTGTAAGTAATTATTTTGGTTTGTAAATAACCCTCTCCCATAAGCGGGATTTTTTGTCTAATTAGGAACTAATTATCTATGCGCCACCGAAATTAAGTTTAGTGTCACTTTGTGAGATTGGAACATTTTTTTGGTCGCCAATTATTAATGAAATAGTTAATTTATAGCGTTTTTGCAGTGGTCAGTGCACTTAGAACTTCTCAGATTGGAGACTTATTGCCAATAAATTCGATCTCGATGGTACAATCGTAAACGTTCTGTTGATAATTAGACACCAATTAAGCTTCGTTGAAATTAAATTAAGAACACTGACCGCAACATACGTACAACAAAATTGTTCCGAATTAATTTTTTCTAGCGTTGCATTTGAGAATTTGAACTATTCGTCGTTGACAGCACAATTTTAGATTTAATTAGGCGCTAATTAAGCTCTCAAATTTTTGCGGCACTGGTCCAGTTGTGCGCTTACTACTGCAAATTTTCTGCTTCATAATTATGCTTTTTTGAGGTAAAACGATTGCAAATCGTGTTATTAATTGGACAGAAATTAATAATTATTTTGGGTTGTTAATGAAGTTTTTTTTCTTGCATCATAGTTATGACATGGACACTAGTTATGCGCCATCGAATTTAAATTTAGCATCGCCTCGTGATTTTTTGGTGATAATGAAGTATAATGATTGGGGCGTAATTAGCATTTATTAAAAACTCGAGCTTATTGCGAATTAATTTCTTCGTTCTTTCTTTCTTGAGCGCTAATTTTGCGTTTCAAGGACATCAGTAGCGTAAAAGTAACGAATTCATTGATCTTTAATCCTAGATGATTTAGGTTGTTTGACATGTCACTTTCTGGTGTTCCTGAACAGTTATTTATGTTCAAGAGGTGAAAAATTTCACTACAAGGACGCATAAATGCAATTAAAAGGCACAAATTTTATTCCAACGGGATAAAGCAGCTCCAGTGGAGAAATGGAGCAAAGCAGATCAATTATTGTTATAAGAGCGTTGAACTTAATTCAACGGAACATAGTGTTTTGAAGGCAATTTTAAATGACCCTCCTACGATCCATAGCACACATTAGGGGGTGGAGAAAAGTAAGTGTAGAAGATTCAAAAACTTCTAGTTTTCCTGGTGTTATCGTTTGAAAAACGTCTAAACACATTAGTTCAATGCCCAAAAATTGAATGGGGCGCAAGAACATTTTGACCAAGGGATGCCAACTTTGTTACTTAGTATTGCTGCAGTTGAAAAAACTTTAGTTCGAGAATGGAAACAAATGATCTAATTAACATGAAATTATCATATTTCATAGAACGCATAAACTTCCATCTACGTTTCTTTATTTTTCCTACTTTCTTCAAGTGTAGAACATATGACGCAGATTACTCGTGACACAAATTAAATTTCTCAATGCAGTGACGACTCGTACCAGTGCAGGACGTTATTTTTGCAAATTCCTCATTGTTTTATACCGAGGTCGTCTCCATTAACACGATCCAACAGTTATCACACTGTGGTCTATCCGAATGCCTTGGCACACAAGATTGTAGAAATAATTTTGCCACGGCCACTTAACGAAGTACGACTACCACAGTTTTGTAATCTGATAAAATCTAATCGATTCAGGACATCACGTGTTTCAGCAACGTTTTCAAATCAACGCAATTGAAATTTATCCTTGACGGGAAAACAATAGAATTTTTTCGTGTTATATATTTTATAATCTCATTACGTATATCTAATAAGTGCGGCATTCCGCCCTTATCTAACGCTCGTCATTGCACCTTTATCGCGGAAATCGGACCCGTTTATCTGTCACCTTTAACGTGTAAATGAACTTGCTGGAATAATCGTGTGGAACGTGTTGTTAACCTTGGCGGTGTTAATTTTCAAGTTTTTCCCATTTTACTTTGTTCGAACAATGAGCTTTGTGTTCAGTATACGGGGTGAATCATTTTCGTCATGGGCCGAAAATTATCGCGGATTTTCCGAAGGACTCACGACTCACGGGAAGGTATTTCATAGAAATTTTCTAATTTCCACTTGCACATTTTTCGCACGAAACGAAGGCGGCGAGGAAGGAGCTTTGGTGGTTGCAATTTTAACGATGCTACGTGTACTAATTAAGTCCACCATGTTTTTTTAATTGTGCCAGAAGGAATCGGTGGTATTCACGAAAACACAGAAGAAAGAGGTTGCTCTTTCTCACCGAAAGTCAGCTGACATAACTTTTTACGATGTAACCGTGATCTCATGCTGAATTAGCATTTGTAACCAAATAGCTCTAAATAAAACGACTAAATATGAGCTAAATTCCGAGGAGTAAACCACTGAGCACAAGTGTACACCAGAATTCGGAAAGCGTAAACGAATTCTAGAATTCCAAAAAATTCCATCAGATAAAACTGCAAAATAATTCCATTGAATTCCAAAAAATTCACAAATTCCATTTAATTCCAGTGACTTTCAAAATGAATTTCAATTACCTACTTCCAAAATTAA
This sequence comes from Photinus pyralis, assembly GCF_008802855.1. NCBI lineage: Eukaryota > Metazoa > Arthropoda > Insecta > Coleoptera > Lampyridae > Photinus > Photinus pyralis. The sequence continues at coordinate 27,924,404 of NW_022170738.1, read as the reverse complement.
AAAAAAAACAATTTTATTGATTTCCAAATAATCAATTAACTTCCAAGCAATTCCATTGACTTCCAAGGAATTCTAGTGACTGCCAAAGAATTCCATTGAAAATTTTAAGTTTGGCGTTTGGCGAGTGCCAACAGAAGTGACTACTTCTTTCTCGTTCGCCCACTCCTTTTTACCGCGAAGTATCATAGAAATAAGACGATGAGTAATAAAGTGTATATACTTGAAGCGTCTCGTGAAAGATGAGATGAATTTAGTCCCTTGCAAAATATACAGTCATACCGAGCGATAAGAAATATTCATTTCAAAAATGCTATATAAATTCCAGGCGAGTTTGCAGGTGATTATATAAAAATCACCAAAAAGTAAGCCACAATCTACACCATAGTTTAGTAAAAGACTAATGTAATAATGTTACGAATTCTATAAGAATCAGAATTCCACAGTAATTGGCCCTCGCTAAATTCTCCTTTCGCCCCAGCATCAGGATCTCATAAAACCAATGCTCTCTTGAACTGATATACGCAGCAAGGACAAAACTTCATTTCCAACACGGTTTAAAAATCGTATTATGAAAAATCTACTGAAAAATCAACTCTCTAAATTTTGACTACCCCTAAATTGCCTAAACTACTTAAATCTCAAAAAATCGAAGAAAAAATAAAATTATACCTGTAAAAACATTTGGTTATTAACAAATGCTCTTTACACTTTATTTCGAGATCGTTATGCCTAACCGTCGAACACCCTGTATTATAAATTAATAGTTCTCGATCTAAATAACAAAGAAAATAAAAACAAATGAACAACAATGTCAAACAATAAACGAACTTTGTATATCAATTGATATCCTCCAGTGACGTACGTTAGGGTATTAAAAATGAGGAAAACAATGAAAAGCTGTAATGATCAGCGCACTTGACCTTAATATTGTGCCGCCAACACCCGAAACATTTTAATTGGGTTCAGCTAAAAAAAAATCTTCACCCACGTAAAATCCTAAAGCCTGTTATAAACAGGTGCCAATTATTTACAACAAAAAAAAACAGCCCGACTCCTACCAAATGGTAATGACCGATAAACCTTCAACGCTCGAATTGACCAAATTAAATTCGAAAATGCGGAAAATTAATTACGCCCAATCGTATAATGCGAACAATAAGAAAAATGCCGCCGAGAGCGCGTGGAGTTAAATATACTTCGAGGCATTGTGAAAGTGCGGTATTTGTTATTGCTTATCACGCTTCGATATAAAATTGGGTGAATAATCCACGATCGGCCACTTACGCTCGCCAGATGCGTCCATTAGAAAATAAAAGTTATTTTTGGGTTCCACGGTCAAATCCCTTACGCGTTTTTTTACGAACGAAATAATGCAAAATTTGTACATTAATAAATACAATGTCTTTGTATAGAAACGCAGTTTTTGACGTACGATGGGTGGTAAAAATAGTTTCTTTGTTGTTTGTAACCAACAAAGATGTTCATATTTAAACTGAATAATTAGTTCCGTTTGAGGAACGACAATTTAGCCGCGTTTTCTTTGTCGTTTTGAAACGCGCAGCAACAAGAAAATTAAATCTGTGCCCAAGACAAAAAAATTAGTACATTCCTTTGTAGGTAATCGCATATTGTGGAAGCGATTGGCAGTTTCCAACGAAATTGGCCAGGTATTGTAACTAATTTATTGCGATTTTTTTATTAATTCTTCTATTTTTTTAATATTTCCGAATGGCGCGAGTAACTATGACTATCATTTTTTGAATTATTTGGTTAATGTCTTGCTTAATGTTGATTACTTGGTTAAACGGAGAGTTTCTCGTAAATGATCCGCTTCTGTAAGGTAAGGTGTTTCAGAGTATCCACGCTAGTTTTTCTGTGGCAAGTGGAAAACAGTTTCTCGAGGAAATCCGCGTGTTAAAGAAAAAAAAGTTTCTTACTTATTGATCTATATCGACGCCAATTAAATTCAACATAGAAAATCCGCATAATTTTGTAGCGAATATTCTCGAAATCCCGATAGACATCGAGGCGTGATAAAAGATTGGTCATCGGCGAAGGCGGATGTTGCGTATTTTTTCCGGGAAATATGACGTATTTCTTTGAGATCACTCTAGACTCAGAAAACGTTCGAGAACTGTCGAGAAAGATGGGCATTTGCTATATAAGCTATTCGCATTGTGCTTCAGGGAGTTCTAACAGCGTTGCCCAAGTAAATTGTTAGTGATAAATAGTTAACCATTCGTGATATGTTAACAAATTGTGGGTGATAAATACCAATTAACTGGTATAAATTCCGTTAAAAAACTTTTTAGGAAGGGGAGACTACTTACCTTAAAAAACATAGATTTATCAAACTATCCCGTTTTATCCTGATATCAACAGTATTTTTGTATCGCTTGGTTTTCAATGCTGTGGGAGTTTTGTCATTTTCCGTACAGTAAAACAAAAAGTGCAACAAAAAACAAAGTTCCGGGCCCAGTTTTACCTCAAATTCGTGTTCAGCGACCCAAAAAGCATCAGGTGCAAGAAAATTAAAACTTTGCTCTGAGAATCCAAATATTCCTAGCCTATATGTATACAGAGTGTACACATAAATATGTAAAAATTTGGATGCTGAGGGAGTGTTAAGAGACCTACTTGAAATTCCCTAAACTTTGTCTTCCTCTTTCTCTACCTCATTTTACGGGGGTAACCGGGATAAGAAGACCCAAAAACCTAAGCGCGCTAACGAAAAATAAAACGGGCAAAAATTGGGGAATCATGAATGAAAAAGTCGTAATGGCAAGTGAGACAACGAATTGTACGCTGATGGAGAAAACTCAACCGGAAAAAGGGAAATGAAATGTTATACGTTTTCCCCAATAGGCGAAAGAAATACCGAACAATGCCTTAAATTTTTGCATAAACTAAGGAGTTAACCCGTCTCTTTAACAAGTTAACCTTTCAGGTCTAAGTCAACTACACCATGAGTTTTTTAATTTACAGCTTCCGTTAGTTTTTAATTGCCTATTAAGTAAATTTAACATGTAGTCCGTTTACGGCTAGTACTGCTGTCCGATACATAATTTAGATACGGAGGTAGATTTTTTGATTTCGATACAGCAAATCGTAACCGAATGTACATTACTTTCGGGGAACGATGGCGTCGCTCGTTTGTTGGAAGCGTCCCAAAGTAATAGAAGGGACGCACACACAGCCGGCGTTCGTTAATCTCTACCATTCATTGCCTCTCCTAACAAAGAAGGGGTAGAATGGAATGGAAACGCAGCTTCCCTTCGAGGCGCGCCGTGCCTTTGCGAACCCCCCTTGAATTTTGCACAATGTCAAATTAATATTATTACTTTGTGATAATATAGATAAGCGTCTTTCTCGACACGCGTTTTCTAAAAATTAGTATTGATTGGGCCGAAGTGATTTTTGCAAGGCTTCCATGTCGTAATGTTTTTCGAGATCTTTTCATATATTCTGCTGGTGAACGTTCTATATTTCAGCTTAATGCATTTCTTTTGTTGGCCTCTTGCTTCGTTTTTCATATACACGCCCAACTTCGTGAGCTTTACCTGATTCCTACGCACCATCAAACTTATTTCTTAACTAAATTATCATTCATTTCGCTGGTTACATTCCTATTTATAGGTGTGGACGTAAATGTAATCCCGCATTCAGTCACTTGCGTAAAGAAGGATTTGTAATTATTGTCTTCGGTTCATTAATTAAATTAGGCCTTTTATGGAAGGCGACGCAGGTATTATTAACTCATTCCCTATGCAAGCACGCGAAACAATAAATCGATTCATCCCGCATTTCTTCGTTTCCTTATTATTTGTCTTAACATGAAAATTCAGGTTTATTCGCATAAACACCAACCAATTTTTGATTTCTCGTCTGGGCACAATAGTAGAAATCAGGAATTTCCTTCGTCCGTTAAATACCAGTAAGTGCCACTCCTTTTTAAGTCCAAAACTGAACATGTTCGTCTTTAGGACTCGAGCTATTTCGAGCGCCCTTTTTTGTTAAAATTTCATCAAATTTTAGATTATTTTAAGCAACTTTTAAAGAACAAAATTGTTGTCCGTCTGTATGTACAGAGTGGTTCAAATTGGGAATCTCCGTAACGGTGAGAGATACTGTGCAGGTTAAATGGGGGCCAAGTTGTCCCTTCTTGTAACTTAAAAAACGCATTTGGAATTTTTGAAAAATCTTTGAAAATAACTGAGATATCGCCGAAAAACTGAATATGTCAAATTTCGTTTTTATAAGCATTTTTTTATGGGCACTTTTTATAGAAGAACCCAAATCGGCTACCAGGACTTCCATAAAACGCTAGATGTAGAAGCTACAGGCTACTACTTCCTTATTTCTTACGAACGCCATATTGGATTTTTACAGAATGAGATATAGGATAAAAATTCGAATGCCTCGTCATTCGTCATTATGTAAAATGTAAAATTAGACTTGAAAGGGAGGGGGGAAGAGTACCTCAAAATATAATCTGAGTTTGTACCCTCTCCAGGTTGAGATACAAACTTACGTTGCTCGTTTTCAAGATTCTCTTGAGGTGTTAGAATGGTTTTCAGCTTTCCCCAGGTCACTTTGAGGCCCTGTCCCTATTTTACTCTCTCTTAAGTCAACAATCATTAGGATTGGCCCTAGCCCTAGCATTTCTACCTTCCACAGCACCTTTCAGCAATGTCCTTAGCAAACCTCTCTCTTAAAATGTGTCCAATCCAGATGTCCCTTCTTTTTTTCAGAGTAGTCCACAGACAAGGCCTGCCTTTTCCAACCCTCCACAACAGCGCTTCATTTTTCACTTTGTCCACCCAGGGATTCTTTAACATTCTTCGGTAACGACACATTTCTAGCGCTTCGACGCTTTTTTACAGTCGTCGCAAGAGTCTGGACGAGTATATCGGGAGCAAAGTTGCTTGACTGTAGACATTAAATGCATTATTAATAATAAACACATACAAAAGTAAAACAAGTTAAAAAGTAATCGTAAACGATTTACATAAAGCGCATTTCCACTTGCATTCATTTCCCATTTGTAAGATGCAACTTCTGTTAAAATCGTAAAAATCTGGCCACAAATATGAAAGATAGCGTTGCACATGAGCAATCCATTTTTGACGTGCTATTTCAATTTCAGTTTATAAGAAGAATTTCATTCCAATGCTTTTCTAAATAAGAAAGTTGGAACTGCGCATGCGTAAACCTAAATTTTGAAACTAGTGTTAGATTTTCCTTTGTTCCAAGCGCCAAAGTATCAAATTTCACTTAAATGCTGCCATAGATAAAAAAAGTTGGCACTGCGCATGGGCAAAGTAAAATTTTTAAACTGGCGCTAGATTTTCCTTTATTCCAAGTGCCTATGTATCACATTTCATTTAAATGCTCCCATAAATAAAAAAGTTGGCACTGCGCATGCGCAAAACCAAATTTTGAAATTGGCGTTTGATTTTCCTTTATCCCAAGTGCCTATGTATCAAATTTCGTTTAAATTCTTCCAGAAATAAAAAAGTTGGCACTGCGCATGCGCAAAACCAAATTTTGAAATTGGCGTTTGATTTTCCTTTATTCCAAGTGCCTATGTATCAAATTTCATTCAAATACTTTTATAAGAAAAAAAGTTTGCAATTCGGTTTATAAATGGTCGAGATGCGAAAAGGGCACTGTAAATTTTGATTCGACTCAACTTTTGGCATTGCGTATTATATGGCTAAGACTATGCCCATATTGAATTTCATGCAATTCAGTTCATAACTAACGGAGATGTAAAAGTGATCGGACATTTCTAAACAAAGTTATCGTTCACACGGGCAGATAGAGGGTCAGACAGGCAAAGGAACAGACGAACAGACAGACAACAGACAACAATACAAAATTATAAATGATCTCTAGGATGGTTAATAAACGGCAAAAGTGTAAAATTATGGAACATGTAAAAAACGGTTTGTTGGTTTTTTTACAATAACTTTTTTAGCAGTAAACGCAGAAAAAATTCCTTCCTTGGTGCAAGCCTCGACACCATAACGAACCAAATACCGAAAAAAGTAGAACAATAGCTCTTAAGATAAAGAACTAGTAGAGCGTCGCAAAACGAGCGGACGGACGGACGGACAGCCGGACGGACGGACAAAGTGGCCACAATAGCGCATTTTTTTAAATTTTTGTGGAAATGCGCTAAAAAAATTATCAAAGTCCTCGTGTGGGATCGAAGGGACTTCAGCGCATTTTTGTGTGGCAGATCAGTATTCTATTAGCCACTTTTGACTCAACCATGAATAAAAGATCTTGTCGAAGGATACCACATTCTCTTTGACGGTACCCACTTCCGATGCCCCGTTCACCCGCAATTCGCGTTTGAAGATTTAAATCCACCATCAGTAAGATCGTGTTGGGGGCTACCACATTCCCTTTGACGGTACCCACTTCCGACGTCCCGTTCACCCGCAATTCGCGTTTGAAGATTTGATTCCACCATCAGTAAGATCATGTCGGAGGCTACCACATTCCCTTTGACGGTACCCACTTCCGACGTCCCGGTCACCCGCAATTCGCGTTTGAAGATTTTTCTCCACCATCAGTTAGATCTTGTCGGATGCTACCACATTTCCTTTTTCGGTGCATACTTATATTACACCCACATTTTGGTGGATCTCGCTAAAAACCTTCCACAAGATAGTACTTAATTTTTGGGGGGCACTTCTCATTGCTCGAGCTTCTATTGGCGACACGAGAAAGAGAGACAGCCATTCGAGATTTACGAAACGTTAAAACGCGTGACAGAATTCGCAACGGAAAGTAAAAGGTGCCCGAAGTTGACTACCTCTCGAAGACGCGCGCGCGCGCCATGCAAAAGGTCGTTAATTTCGCCCCTAGGCCAAAAAACAAAATTCCGCCACGCAGGAGTAGTGCGCGTTTACAACATCTTTCCGACGACACCAATTTGAAAAGAATCGGACCAAAACTGTAGTAGAAGATAGGAAAAAACTGAAAAACCTTCACGTTAGTATACTACGCTCGAGGACGACGCCCAGATGTCGCCAACCCCCGCATCATGTAGCCCTGTTCCCAAGGTTTACAAATTACACGGCCTTGTAGATACACGTACACCCGTTGCCTTTCTAAAAGAGTTCTTCTACGCGCCCACATTTGCTGCCAGCCAGCCAGCCAAAGTGAGATTAAAAGCTACTTTTTACAACTAAATTTGCAAAAATACGCTAAAAAGCAACCACGTGGGGTTCGGCCCGAGGTATTTACCAGAGAACGGGTCAAAAAATTATCGACTATCGCAAACTAATTAATAATTTAATAAAGGGTATTTTTGTCCAAGTATATTCGGCTTGTATATGATAGTATTGAAGCAAGCATTTTTGCTTAGAAAATATATCAGTTTCAGAGGATGATTTATTGGGGTTTAACATAAGCGAGACGAGTTGTGGGTGTAGCGGTCATTTCTTTTGTGAGTTGTGACCACCAGGTCCGTAATCTTATATTTAAATGTCATTGAATTGTATATACAGTGTCTCATTTATCTTGAGATCGTCGATTAGTACGGAAATGATTTATATAAAATATAATTCATATGAAGGGGCTCATTTAATGATGTCAGGCTCATTTTTACATAACTGTCCCTTAAGGCTCGAGTGTAGGGCAACTAATTTTTTAAATAGAAACCTATATTTTGTATTGAATATTGAGATTCTACATCGGAAAATAATAAACTTTCGTGAAAAACGTGATTTCCTTACATTTGTCAAGCGCGATTTTTTGTTTGAGCTAGGAAGCTCTTCTCCAATGTATTCAAAGACTAATTTTAATCAGCGACAAAATTTTTCAGTAAGAATGCTAGTTGGACGCCAAGCTGGCACCCAAATCTACTGTAATAAATCCAAAATAAATTGTAGTCTGATTAAAGACTAATTTTGACCAACAAACATGTGGGAAGGTCAAGGCTTAGCCAGAAAAACGAATGTTTCAGTGCGAATGCTTGTTGGACGGCAAGGCAGCACCGGACTCGACTTAATTAAGTTCTAATTAGAGACTAATTTTGCAGTCTAATGAAAGACTAATTTTGACTAGCTACAAAAAATGTCGGAAGGCTCAGGTATAGCCAGGAAACGAAATGTTTCAGTGCGAATGCTGGATTGACGACAAGGTAGCATCCGACTTGTAATTAGTCATTAATTTTGTAGTTTAATTAAAGACTAATTTTGACCAACTATATATATAAATATCGGAAGGCTAACGTATAACAAAAAAAAACGAAATGTTTCAGGGCGAATTCTTGTTGGACGACAAGGTAACATGCAACTCCACTGTAAGAAATCCTAATTATAGAATAATTTTGTAGTCGTAATTAAAGACTAATTTTGATAGACTACAAAAGACGTCGGAAGGCCCATGTCGTGCCTATAGCCAGAAAATCGAATTTTTCAGTGCGAATGCTTGTTAGACGGCAAGGCAGCACAGGACTCGACTTAATTAAGTTCTAATTAGAGACTAATTTTGCAGTCTAATGAAAGACTAATTTTGACTAGCTACAAACAATGTCGGAAGGCTCAGGTATAGCCAGGAAACGAAATGTTTCAGTGCGAATGCTGGATTGACGACAAGGTAGCATCCGACTTTACTGTAATTAGTCACTAATTTTGTAGTTTAATTAAAGACTAATTTTGACCAACTATATAAATATCGGAAGGCTAACGTATAACAAAAAAAACGAAATGTTTCAGGGCGAATGCTTGTTGGACGACAAGGTAACATGCAACTCCACTGTAATAAATCCTAATTATAGAATAATTTTGTAGTCGTAATTAAAGACTAATTTTGACCAACTACAAAAGACGTCGGAAGGCCCATGTCGTGCCTGTAGCCAGAAAATCGAATTTTTCAGTGCGAATGCTTGTTGGACGGCAAGGTAGCACTGGACTCGACTTAATTAAGTTCTAATTAGAGACTAATTTTGCAGTCTAATGAAAGACTAATTTTGACTAGCTACAAAAAATGTCGGAAGACTCAGGTATAGCCAGGAAACGAAATGTTTCAGTGCGAATGCTGGATTGACGACAAGGTAGCACCCAACTTCACTGTAATAAGTCTTAATTAGAGATTAATTTTGTAGTATAATTAAAGACTAATTTTGACCAACTACAAAAAATCTCAAGGTATAGCCAGAAAACAAAATTTTCGCTAATAAGTGACAATTGAAGGGAATGTGAAGGACACGGTCGTATCAGGGACTAAGTAAAGAGTTTGATGGAGAGGTATCAAACTGAAGCTCTCCACTAGAATCAATAAGATAATACTTGATGGCGCAAATAAAGAAATATCCTTCCATGCGTATTTGTATGCTGCATGAAATTTTTGGAACTTTTGATTTTTATTCGCCTACATCAGCTTTCCCTTTCTGTGCCCAAAAATATTTCATTGTTGTACATCCGCAAGCTGAAGAAAATTAAATACAACCTCAGATCAGTGATGACTAACTTAAGATTAAATAGATTTGCTATTTTGTCGAATGAACATGAGTGGTTGATAAAATTAGTTGTGCGATTAATAACTTTAAGTAGTAAAAAACTTCTTCAATTTGTGTTTCTTTAAATAGATTCTTGTGAATCACCCTGTATCCACCTCTAAAGATCAACTTTAATGAGGTGGCGAATAAGTAAAGTTTGATTCATTGCAACTACAGGGAGAATTGATGTTAAACAATTTAATTTCAATTCTTCACATAAATCAATACAACAGTTTGCCGTATGTAAGTATGGTATTAGCTGCTTTGTATTACCTATACCCCTAAGCGTAATTATACTTCATACACTTATTGTTTCTGTTTTGTATATAAGCAAAGAAACTGATCGTTCTTGTAATTTCCATTTATTTCACATTCATTTGCTGGGCTGTAGGTATTCGGAAATTTAGCTTGTCCCATCGTCGTTTAACAGGTTTCAAAATGATGTGCATTCGACAGTGCTTGGTTTCTTTAATGCAAAATTCGGTTTCGGACCTCCCTGACCATTATAGATAATCAGTTCCCAAAATAGTCAATAGTTTCGGATTTAGCACTGGAATTAAATGCAATTGATGCCCCTTTACGAGCCATGGCAGACATTATTATTGACCCACATTAGTTCAATTACTTCCATTCTAACTAACCTTCGTAGTCTCTCTTTATCTATCAAACATTCAGTTCATGCACTGGTGAACGCCTACAGGATAGTTTGAGCCTTTTTGTGCAGTGCCTTAAGCGAAATGTGTCTGCCTATTCTCGTAAAGGCAAGAAAAATTCTCGACCAAACCCAAAAGGACTTACGTGTACAGGTACCAGAGAGACGAATCTTTTCAATTTCAAGGATACAATAGACCGGGCTTTTCTGTTAACAAAATTTTGACAAAAAAAAGTATCCACAAAAGCAGCTCGCCCCTTGACGGTACACATCAAGATTGTGCCCTACCTGCATGCATCGCAACGAAGAAACAAATACTCGAGTTCAAAATGTGATAAAGTGGGCATTTGCAAAACAAAGCTCTCAACCTTCGTATTTCTCGTTTTGCGATAATATTTGCGTGTGCAATGTCAGGAACTCAAGCCCTGGGTCGTATTGTTTTGCATAGAACGACGGCGGACAACCTAATTATAGAGCAGGTTTAGATACGCGGAAGTATTAAGCTAATTGACTAATAAAAAGCAATTAAAGTCTATAAACAGACTTGTAGGTGTCGAAGAAACTATTGGAAATGGACACTCACGTCCACTTTTACTGTACCGCGAATTAACAAATTAAATCAATAAACCGCTTTGAGCGTGGTACCATTAGTGCGGTTGCAACAACGCGGTGTGCAGCAGCATTATATTTTTAAATTGCATTGTGTCTACTGGGGGCATTATTAACATCGGGGTGGTATTTCCGCATGCTGGTCTAATGCAACATGAATCCTATTCAAGCATGTTAATTGTGGAAGTGGCGGTGTTGGGGAGATGATATCGTGGGAATAATAACAATTTGAGCGTCATCTTCTAAGGCAAGGAAAAGAATAGGTGGTCATCGACTTTACTCAAGGTCGCCAGGCCTTTATACAATGCCGGACCCTACACACCTGACCTGCTGCTGATGCTGCTCGCCAGGTACAAATCGCTATTCCCCCAAGACGCAAGTTTTAACCTGAAATTTCTAGTTTCTACAACAAAAATTGTCCGTAGCTTCTCTACCATAACAATTTCTAGCGCAAACTCGCTTTGTTTTTGGGACGAATCGTAAAATCAGACTATATTTAAAAACTAAGCAAATGGACACCACCCAGAAAGTGATCGCAAAATTCATTATGTAAAGAGAGACCAAGATATACATATACGTTCAGCGCCTGCACTTTTCTAATGCAGCAGATGAAGGGGTAGATTTTCTCATTTACATCTTTAGAGATTGGTGATAAAGACAACTGACCATTTGAGTGGTGTTTTTCAGATGGGGAATCTTTTGTGTTAAAGTTGAAATAGTGCCGTATTCAGAATAATTTTTCACATGAAACCGTATATGTATATTTAGGAATTTTAGGGAACAAAAGAAAATGCCCGAAGAGTCCGAGAAACATGAATGACAGAATCACAAATTAACGAGATCGATTCAATATTTTGAACCATTGATAGTTCTATGAAATATTACTTGCAACAAATTGCACCAATTTTATGGGACATTTCAGCTCGTAAGTCACCCTTAACAGTGCCCTTTTCGAGGTCTTGTTATCTTGGCATTGTTATATTTATGATTAGATTTATCATGAGCCAGTTTATTTTTCAGTTGTGACAAGTGTGATGAAACATTAAGATTGTGTAGAATTTCGAGTATATTATCAAACTGTAAGTGTACCGATAGAACATACAGATATAGATATTACGAGTATCAAATTCCTAACAACACTAAAACAAAAGCATTTTCTTTCATTTAAATATAAAACACATTTCAAAAAATCTCAATAAATATAAAATGTCTGATATTTTTGGACAAATATCGAAATCATGAGTATGAGGTTAATTCAAACATCAAAATTCGGTTTGATTCCGTTCAATTTTTTTGACTCATTACTGTCGGAATTTTTATTTTGTCACTGTTCAATCTTTAATAATTAAGGTAACGTTAATTTAATTACTTGCTTTATTTATTTATAACTAATTAACAATAAATTTATAACAGTCTTAAAACGAATTGATTTATAACTTGCTAAAATATTATTTATCACTCGCATATACTTGCACAATTTATAACAGCGCGAACTATTTATTATTTCGACGTTTAGAACTGTCTGAAACGCAATACGATTTGCTTATATAGCGAACCCCTATCCAACTTCGTTCTTTATTGCCGATGACTGGCGCCTCGATGTCTATAGAGATTTCGGGAATGATCGCTACATTATTATTATGGTTTCTGCATTTTTTTGTACATTTCTTGCAAGTAGCTTTCTCTGTTCCCCCGCCTATGTCTGAGATTATGCCGGGTGGTGACGTGAACAACGCACCATAGGAATTTCAATAGTAATTTTTTTCATTTCTAATTATTTCAGACATAAATTATATTTAGCTTTTTTGTAGAGAAAAAAATTACGAAACCTTCCATGATATAGCTTTGAATTTTTTGAAATTTGTAACCAAGAAATTGGATAACTAAAAATTGGCGCTTTTAAGAATCTAATTCGGAGTAGACGGCAGGATGCTCGAAAGGGTTTCTTGCAGATGAAGCGCTTCAATTAATTAATTCACCGAGTTTATTTGCAGCGTTGCCTATATTTCCTTAGTATAAATTAAATGGATTTTCTTCTTGGAATTTAAGAATGCCCAAATATGTCCGCGTCTTTGCAATTTTAATATCAAATGCAGCTTTTGCAGTTAGCACGACATGATCAATTTACATTTTTTTAAATAATTAAACGACTACCCTGTTTTGGCATAATGATAGTTTGGTACTAAGGCGACCTTTAGGAAAAAAAAAGGTCAAGGTTTCATGGATAATTTGAACAACATTCCCTTGAACAATTAAAAAATTAGGCGAATTAACCATATTTAGAAAAAAGAAACTTATTGTTTGTACGCAATGAGCGGTTCGTGTGTGATTGTTTTTCATAGTTAATTAGGGTGTATAATCACTACAACAATAGGTAGAGCTAGAGGTAATGATAAAGAAATCGATAATTACATATATAAAAAACGGGCATACATCCTGTAATTAATGGTTTTAAGTTTGACCACTGTTATTGATTATTTACAAATATAAGAGCACAGAGCCCAAAAAGTCTTGTGTTGGCCTCGACGAAGATGGCAACCTCGTCAATAGCAAAATAGATCTCTCGCTATAAAATCGATTTTTGTAAAATGTGTCATTTAAGCGTATCGACATCTTAAGATAATTTTTTCTGTTAATTAAAACAAATTGACCCGAAATTCACTTTATGTATTCGCTGATGATGTTGTTTGCTAATGATAACTGCTTTGCTGCGAAAACGTGTCTGTTTTATAGTGTTTGTGTGCTTTGAATTTACTATTCGCTATGTCAATTATAAAATGATATGGCGACACTTTTGATTTTTGTATCGATACGCAAATGATGGCTCGGTCCCTTGGTATTCTTGATAACAAAATGGCCGATTCTTTTAAATATCTTGAAAAGCAGGAAAGCCATTCGTCTACTCCGAAAGAAGCAACTTATAAGAGGAACTGTAATCTATGACAAAAATGTTTTTTATGACCAGACACAGTTGTGTTAGTTGAGTTCAAGCGACGATCTCCTACAAAAGATTATTCGAACAAGTTCTACTTCCCAATTCGCCGGCAAGGGGAAAATCATGGTGGAAGCGTAGGATACAACAACTTAAAAAGTAATCGTAAACGATTTACATAAAGCGCATTTCCACTTGCATTCATTTCCTATTTGTAAGATGCAACTTTTGTTAAAATTGTAAAAATCCGGCCACAAATATGAAAGATAGCGTTGCACATGTGCAATCCATTTTTGACGTGCTACTTCAATTTCAGTTTATAAGAAGAGTTTCATTTCAATGCTTTTCTAAATAAGAAAGTTGGAACTGCGCATGCGCAAACCTAAATTTTGAAGCTAACGTTAGATTTTCCTTTGTTCCAAGTGGCTATGTATCGAATTTCATTTAAATGCCTCCATAAATAAAGAAAGTTGGCACTGCGCATGCGCAAAACCAAATTTTGAAATTGGCGTTAAATTTGCTTTTATTCCAAGTGGCTATGTATAAAATTTCATTTAAATACTTTTATAATTAAAAAAGTTTGCAATTCGGTTTATAAATGGTCGAGATGCGAAAAGGGCACTGTGAATTTTGAATCGATTCGATTCAACTTTTGGCATTGCGTATTATATGGCTAAAGCTATGCCCATATTGAATTTCATGCAATTCAGTTCATAACTAACGGAGATGTAAAAGCGATCGGACATTTCTGAACAAAGTTATCGTTCACACGGACAGATAGAGGGACAGACAGACAAAGGAACAGACGGACAGACCAACAGGCAGACGACAGACAGCAATGCAAAATTATAAACGATCTCTAGGACCGTTAATAAACGGCAAAAGTGTAACATGTAAAAAACGGTTTTTTTGTTTTTTTTACAATAACTTTTTTTGTAAGCGGTACAGAAAAATTCCTTCCTTGGTGCAAGACTCGACACCATAACGAACCAAATAGCGAAAAAAGTAGAACAATAGCTCTTAAGATAAAGAACTAGTAGCGTCGCAAAACGAGAGGACGGACGGACGGACGGACAAAGTGGCCACAATAGCGCATTTTTTTAAAATTTTGAAATGCGCTAAAAACGGATTGTGTTCAGAAATTCCGCTTCAAGTTTGTACGCTGTCAAAAAAGCAGTAGTTTGCAGCCCGTAGATTTTTTGGTAGATACACGAAGAGACTTTTCTCCCCTTTCAGCAGCGTGCCAGTCTGGATGTGTTTGGGGCTGCCATTAGGAAAATGTCATGAATGATGGAAGTGTCGGTAAGAAAACACAAACTTGTTGCATATTACTATAGGTAATATGATGAAAAAGATCGCTGTGAAATTACTTTTCTCGTATCAGTTACACTTAGAAGAAGAAGCGATAGCTGGACTAGACAAAAAGAAAAAGTGTCTAGAACTTCTTTGCACTTCAGAGATAAAAAGACAAACAAACTGGAATTGAATTGTTGCCACTAAAAGGTGTTACGCTCGTAGCCAGAGATATCTGTACAAAACGTACTTTTTTGTAAAACCGTCTTCGCTTGCGCTTCCGGCCGCGAAAATTGTTACAGCAAAACCACGATCGATTCATAGTTGGCGCCCCATTCTCATTTACTTTTTGCAACGGAAGGCGCCGGTTTTTGGCGATTTTGAAAACCGCAAGTACACTTTCTCAGTATATACGAAAGGTAATTGCACCTAAAATAGATTCTGGAAATTCTCCTGATTCAGCTCGGAAAAACCGACGCCGCCGTCGCGTCGTCCGTAATCTATATCAGGTACAATGTAATTTTCGGGATGGAACTATCGATTTAACCTCATCGAAAATGTAATTTGAGGTAATGGTTAAGGTGACACCGTGCCATTCGATATAAAAATAACTCAACTGCCTGGATGCTTTAGTATAGTAAAATGATCGTGCCGATTTAATTGAAATAAACGTGTGAAACTCCATTTTTATCTTTTGGAGGTACTTAAAAGTTAATAAACAAAGATTAAAAAAAGGCTCGTTTGCTTTATGTGCAATGACCATCTGTCTGATGCGAGTAGATATAACTAGGGGGTGGTGCGCGTGTTTAAGTGGAAGCGAAGTGGGGTGTGACGTCATAAACACGTGTGCACCAGAAAACTAGGAAAAAATGTACAGCTGTGTAGTGCTTACTACAATGTACTTTGGCAAAATTATCATTTTAATTGATTTTATCGAGCTCCTGCAGCGGAAATTCCTCATCGAGCTTCCAAATAAGTGTTTGTTGAACGTATTTACCAAAACTGAATTGAAACCTGTGCATGTTCAGATTCTTTCAGTTTTATGGATTGCTGTTAAAAAGCTAGCTGTTGATGCACCGAACATGAGCCTTTGCCCAGGCTGTAGAGTTACACTTCCATACTCGAACAGGGACCTTTTAGTTTGTAGCAAACCATCCGCTCAACCAAGATAAAGCTTTTCCGAAAGTCATTCAATTTGGTATTTTAAATCTCAATATGACACTACCCAACAGTTTAAGGCGTGTCCAAAACGTCCATATCAATTAAAGAAAAATGGAATGTTTGTTTCACAATATTGTTGTAATTAAGAAATTAAGAAAATTATTACGCTAGTAGTGATGTCGTCCAGACGTTCTACTTGCCTTTTATGTGTACCCTCTTCCGACACACTGTATTCGTGATATTCGCTCTTAAAGTTTTAACATTAGCAGTTCCTTTTACTTTTAATTAGAATACCATGAAAGATAAAAATGTAAAAAATGTACTGAAAGAAAAATGGACCAGGCAATGAACGTTGAGAAAAGATTCAGGAGATGCACCCATCTCATTTGCTCCATTGAATTGGTTGTACACACACTTCCCCTTATACTATTCGCGGAATTTCATATTCATATCTGTACTCCACTTTTGAGGTGCCATTGTTACACAGCGGTGGACTTGACAGTGTGACTGGTTCCAATGAACTGTCTTCGTGTAAACGCGGCATTAAATTCAACAATGGTTTTTCAAAAAATAGGTTTTAGGCAAATGTTTGTTGATAATTATTCCTAAATTACAAATGTTTTTTATCGGTCATCTACCACGTCCCAAAAAATATTAATATTGTAAGTTTGGAAGAGAGAGGCGTGCTCTCACCACGGCCAGGGCTTAATCAGGGAGAGGAGTACTCCCCTCGAAATTTACAAAATTAGTTCAAAATATTATCAATTCGTTGAAAAAGGCTTCCGTTCTTCTTCCGAAATGAATTCCTGGCAACGGTATTCGCGTGCGTGGAAAATACGTGATTTCAAGAATATGGCGCTAACGGTAGAAGTGAATGAATGATTTTTTTTAAAAACGTAAGACCTATACAGGGTGTTTTTTGGGAGCTTTAGTTAAAAGTTTCTGGGAAAGTAAAATAGGTAGGTTTTTGAAAATTTGTACTTAGGAGTTACTCTGAAGGCCGAATCGATGTAAAATAGGTTCAAAATGGCCGCACTTCCGGAAACACCGGAAGTAGATAGTAACTTCGTTATTTTAAATGGCAACCCCTATTTTTTATTGCATTTTTGGATTCTACGTGAAATTTCACTTCTTTTGATACCCATATGTCGATATCTGCCATTTATGGTTTTTAAGTTATTTTGACTTTAAGAAAAAAAAATGGCGGATGCAGATGGTACCTTGATAATTGATTACTTGAAAACGGTTGTAGTCATGGCAACCTATTTTTATCAGTGCATAGAGAATGAATAGGGCTTTCTTTTAGTGCACTTAAAAAAAAAGTTAAGTTGCGAACGACCGCCCCTATGGATATCCAAATTTATGAAACTTCAAAGACTAAAAACTCAGTTTTTTTAAATGGAATGACCATGTTCTTACTATTCCATGAGATAGAGAATCGAAATGGGCATATTTTGACAATACATGTTCCTATAGCTATCTTTAACAGTTTCTGAATTATTCCCATTTTATTGAATTGACACTATTTTTTTAGGATTTTCTTTTTAGTAGTCGGCCATGATTCTATGACAATTGAATTTTAAACAAATCTAGTGACACTAATCCATCACCCACTGTTATAGGTTAACATAAGTTTTTCAAAAATCGAAAAATGACTCGCAGTGGTTTCACCTATTTTGGAATTTAATTGTTATTTATGGTGAAATGGGCGGCGCGTGCTTTCCGTACATTCATTCGAAAACTGGAACGAAATTGTATGAATTTTGGAAATTTTGTACCCCTAATGCACTACAAACCGTTGAAGCACAAGTGATACAAAGCTCTACAAGAGAATATTTAAGAAAATGAATTGAATTGCAAATGCAAGATTAACAAATTAAATTCAATGCAAAATATAAAAAAACTTCGTTGAAACATTTTTGGTATGGAATTGTTGCTAGAACAGATATCGCATTACCTTTCTGAATTTCCAGACTTATAAGTTGTTTAAGAAATTCAGTTGAACGAAAAATCACCAAAAACACGTTAATAATAGCCTTCATAATTAAACTGTTTTTGATATAATAATGAGTCGATTAGTAACGCAAAGTAGATAATAGTATATTCTATAACGAGTATGGAATAGAGTGTATTCCGCGCGAGTGGAAAGTTCGTCACACGAGCCGAAGGCGAGTGTGACGGTTCCACGAGCGTTGAATACCTATTCCTTACAAGTAATAGACATAATTTTTTCTACTACTACGACGAATTTTTGCAAAATATGTAAAACAAGCAGGGTTAACTATAGACAATTCACACATTAGTATGGACGTCTATGTACGGTGGGTTGGTATAACAGATCCCTGTGGCATATTTGATTTGATTTGTCTAAATGGCTGTATAAACAAATTCCTCGACAATTTCTCTTCCCTCAATATTATCCCAGAAAAGGAAAACTAACTTTTCTGTGATATTATTTACAAATGTGCACATTTATTGAATGTGCCCTGTCCTGCGCAGTGTATCGGCGTGGATCATTTAGATTTAGATAAACATAACCATAAGCGATAAACGTATTCGAGATTGCGACCGGAATGTAATTCATGATGTGTATAAATTCAAATACAAAATGCTACAAAGAGGACGTTATGGATGCAAATTAGAAATAAACATCATAGCACTACTCGAAAAATTTGTATGTAAGGTATCTACGAGTGTAGGTAACATTTTAGTGAGCATTATATTTTAGGTTAGTTTTAAAACTTCCTGGAGGAAATGTGTTCTGGATGACCAACAACGTTAACTGTTTTGATATGGATGTTCTTTTTGTATAGTGCAGTGAGGTACATTAATTCATTGTAGAATATGCAACTTGATGTTTGGTTGTAGGTATACCAACGTACGGGTTCCTCGTAATTGTAAACTTTCGTTGTACATTAGTTTTCGTATTGGGTATTCTAATTACAGTTCCACCTAAGTCCACCGATTTTTATGTTCCACAATTCGTGCTTACGACAAGCACCACTAATGCCAACTATAAGAGCAACCTGCAAATGTAAAATAAATATGATGTAACGAGTAACGATTTGAACGTGTAATGTTATAGTAGATATGAACTGTCGGGGGTGCTTTTTGAATAAACATTTTTACTTTGCTCGTTGATAGAATTTTTGACTTTTTAGGGAAATAGCCGCTGGATTGCATTTTTAACAAGGCCTGCAACTTAGCATAGCTGCTTATATCTACATTATTGTTCAAAAGTATCGTAGAGCACAGCATGGAATACGTTTTCCACAATGTGGATGCTTTAATTTACTGTGATAGTTTGCTAAAGTAAGCACTACGTTCTCTGAAAATGAGTTGGTTTTTTTCTTGTCCTCCACTCCAAAAATTTGCTGTATGTATGTTCGTACACTTTTAGTTTGTCGGGAAGTAAATTTTTTTGCGTGTTCTGCTTCCACGGTGATTTCCGGGGGAGTATTTGAAAGTTCCATTAAATCCTCACTGGCCACTGCTATTCATTTTCGCGCTACCGGTCCTTAAAATTTAATATCTGGCGCAAGCGTAATTAAAATTTTGACAGTTTAAGAATTGTGGTTTAGGATGTCCTGTTTTAGATGTCGCCACATGTGCTCATTCCATCACAAGAGCTAGAATGAAATTATTCCACTTCACTAGCAGAGAATAGGCGAGATTCTGTTGTTAAAAAAGAAGCAAGTATGACGTGATTCTAAGGAAGTAGTAGAAAAAGATAGCTATAGGAACATGTAATATCAAAATATGCCAATTTCGATTCTCTATCTCATGCAATATTAAGAACATGGTCATTCCATTTAAAAAAACTGAGTTTATAGACTTTGAAGTTTCTTAAATTTGGATCTCCATAGGTGCGGTTGTACGCAACTTAACTTTGTTTTAAGTACAGTAAAAGAAAGCCCTATTCATTTTCTATGCACTGATAAAAATGGGCTGCCATGACTATAACCTTTTTCAAGTAATCAATTATCAAGGTACCATCTGCATCCGCCATTTTTTTTCTTAAAGTCAAAATAACTTAAAAACCATAAATGGCAGATATGACAAAAATAGGGGTTGCCATTTAAAATAACGAAGTTACTATCTACTTCCGGTGTTTCCGGAAGTGCGGCCATTTTGAAAATATTTTACATCAATTCGGCCTTCAGAGTAACTCCTAAGTACAAATTTTCAAAAACCTACCTATTTTACTTTCCCAGAAACTTTTAACTAAAGCTCCCAAAAAAAACCCTGTATATTATAACGCAGTGATTAAACTGGAAATTATTCACGGAGTACGTATGTTTGCAAATGGGGGCCGGTTCCGAGATTGCGTCATCTTCAAGTACCATGGAACGATAAGATTACCTGATGATGACGCAATCTCGGAACTAATGGTAAGCAATTTTTCCAATTTCAAGATTCAATTTGAACTGATTCCTTAACGATACTTAGATATGTAATTACTGAACTTCTTCAAAGTGACCTACACAAAATAATAGTTTCACACCAGCCACTCTCCTCGGACCACATAAAAGTTTTCCTGTATCAAATTCTTAGAGGTAAGGGAGATTTCGCTGCTTGGTTTTTTGCTGATAATCGAATGTTTTTAGGTTTGAAATATTTACATTCGGCTAGAATACTACATCGAGATATCAAACCTGGAAATTTACTTGTAAATAGCAACTGTGTTCTTAAGGTTGATCACGTTCAATGTACATACAGTGCGATAATCTTCTTATCTTGCAGATCTGTGATTTTGGTTTAGCACGCGTAGAAGAGCCCGATTCGAGCAAGCACATGACACAAGAGGTAGTGACACAATACTATAGGGCGCCCGAAATATTAATGGGCGCGAAACACTATACGGCCGCAGTGGACGTATGGTCAGTCGGATGTATCTTCGGCGAACTTCTCGGTAGACGTATCCTATTTCAAGCGCAGAATCCCATCCAGCAGTTAGAGTTGATCACCGAACTGCTGGGGACGCCGTCGCTCGACGATATGAGATACGCGTGTGAGGGTGCTAAGTCGCATATGTTAAGAAGGGCACCGAAACCTCCAGCTTTAACCGCACTTTACAGTTTATCTGCACAGGCGACACACGAAGTTGTACATTTACTATGTCAAATGCTCGTTTTTGATCCCGTAAGTACTTTGGTCCTCTGTAATTAAAATAATTGAAAAGTTAAAAACCTTTATTTTATAGCAGATGTTAAGTTGACTTTAAGATAAAGTGAAACAGATGATTGTGCATTCTTATGACAATTTCAAATGGGACGTGGAGCACGATATAAAATGAAGTTTAGATCAGAATGCAATCTTGTTACATTGACAACCTAAGCTTGCAATTTTGGACGTCTAAATTACATATCTATATTCTGCTATAAAATAAACACGACTTGTATAATAAATAACTATTATCAATTATCTACATATGCATGACTTTCAGGATAAACGAATATCAGTAGTCGATGCGTTGGCACATCCGTACTTAGACGAAGGTAGATTACGGTACCACTCCTGCATGTGTAAGTGTTGCTATACCACCGCCAGCGGAATGAGACAATACACGACGGAATTTGAAACGACCGCGCCGCAACCCTTCGACGACAACTGGGAGAAGAAGCTCACGTCGGTTCAACAGGTCAAAGGTAACCGGCACTGTGGTCATCAGACCGTTTGTCTTACCTCATTGTTTTTTTCAGAGGAAATGCATAAGTTTATAGCGGAACAACTAAATACAAGTAGGGTACCGTTGTGTATAAATCCACAATCTGCGGCATTCAAGAGTTTCGCCAGGTAAGACGGAAGCCGACTTCGCAGACCAGCGCAGCGCCATTGCATAGGTGACAGCACACTTTACCACTTGGTGTACGTCTATACGAATATTATTTAGTCGCTGTAAATGCTTCTGTTACCTTTTTTAAGTTTTTATATCAGATTGATGTATTTTTGTTTTCGAAACGGTTACGTACACCAACGGGTTTAAGTGTTAAGTTTTTTTTAATTATTAATGTTTTATTTTCTAAACAAATATTAATCTGATTAATCACTTCATAATCATTGATTTCCATGCTGGCGCGTGCGTTAACTATAGAGAGATAAATTTGACTAGTGTAGTCGTAGCTCACTCCTTAGTTCATCCTTTGTAGTACTCTTTCTTTGACACTAACATTTCTCTTCTTTGTTTTTAGTTGAATTATACTAAAAAGTATTTTTGAGATTTTTTGTGCATGGAAATCAGTAATAGTTCAAATTTTTCACATTTCTGGCCAGATGAGTAAGATGATGGTTGTGTACCCCGCAGGAAGGAAAAAGTTTGCATCCCTTTCAAGAAGACCCTTGAAATTCTGTTATCACCCGTCATCTTTCTATGTGCCGCGTGACGCTTTTTATTAGGTCAGTGCTTTCAGTTTATTCATTTATTTAACTCCTCATTTTTTTTGTAAAAGGTTAATTTCACATTTCTTGCAATTTTGTAAGAGCATGCCGATTATTTACAAAACAAAATTGCCTTCTGAAAGTCATCGTTATACACAGCAGTTCAAGCAGTAGATCACAATGTAAATATTAAGTACTTAATCCATCTATCATCTTCTTATCACATATACTAAAGCACAAACTGCTTTGTTCAGATCAAATGTTTTCATTTTGTTTTAAAATATTGTGAACCGCCCTGTATATACGCAAAAATATGCTGTAATTCTTTCAAAAAAGAAATATGCATATACGAAGTCACTTATAAATATAATAGCCTTTTCAAATATTAACAGGGAGCAATTCTGAACAAATATTATACTAAAGCTTTGTTCAGATCAAATGTTTTCATTTTGTTTTAAAATATTGTGAACCGCCCTGTATAAACGCAAAAATATGCTGTAATTCTTTAAAAAAAGAAATATGCATATACAAAGTCACTTATAAATATAATAGCTTTTTCAAATATTAACAGGGAGCAATTCTGAACAAATATTATACTAAAGCACAAACTTTGCTTCGTTCAGATCAAATGTTTTCATTTTGTTTTAAAATATCGTGAACCGCCCTGTATATATGCAAAAATATGCTGTAATTCTTTCAAAAAAGAAATATGCATATACGAAGTCACTTATAAATATAATAGCCTTTTCAAATATTAACAGGGAGCAATTCTGAACAAATATTATACTAAAGCACAAACTTTGCTTTGTTCAGATCAAATGTTTTCATTTTGTTTTAAAATATTGTGAACCGCCCTGTATATACGCAAAAATATGCTGTAATTCTTTCAAAGAAGAAATATGCATATACGAAGTCACTTATAAATATAATAGCTTTTTCAAATATTAACAGGGAGCATGGATCCAACTCAAAAAAAAAAAAAAAAAAAAAAAATACCTACTGGATTATCTGGATTCTGGAATAGGAGGGTGGACAGGGTCCACGCGTATCTAAGCCTCAAATTCGGGCCGTTTGTACTACCTCCCTGACTAGAGTCGTTCAACCCCTCAATGTCATTTTTTTTTTATTATACTTTGATTTTATTAATTAACACGACAAAGCCATCATGGAGTTCTATATAAACCCCTCAATGTCACTCAAGCCATCCCACACGTGAGATGAATCTACGGATGCTGGAAGGGGAGGCGGCTCTAATCGTAGCCATGTCCGGCCAAGATACCCCCAACATGGATCGTTTCAGTTGAACTAGAGCGGAACATTCACAAAGTATGCGTTGTGTGTCGTATTTTTTATTCATTTTTTTAATGTATGCTAATTTGGAGTAAATTTGGTATCAAAAACCATAAGGCTAAACTTTGGAAACTATTGGTTTCAACAGGATGGTGCACCTGCGCACAACGCCCTAATCGGCGAGAATACCTGTCACACACATTCCCTGGTAATTGGGAAATTTGTGGGGTGGGTATTCTCCAACGGTTCGTTGAAATTTTCTACTCTTCTACTTCTAGTAAAGAGAAATATATCGCAGTAACAAGTGAAAAGGTTTTCGTCCGAGTAAATTCAGCGCATTTTTAGAGGCATCTATGGTTAAAATTCCACAGAAGTATCTAAGCAAGTTGGCACTGCGGAGAATGCGCATGCGCACATATAATATTCACAATATGATATAAAATGTTTGCATTTAAGACAGTTGATATTGCGCATCCTGCGATATGTTTGCCTTTACTAGAAGTATCTGTGGTTAAAATTTCAAAAAAATATATTAATAAAGAAGAAATTTGATATTGATTTGATGAAAAACGTTGAGTATCCAAATATGCAGGGTGTATTAATTAATAGTCTTCTGTCAGTCTACTGCTTGAACTGTCATCGGTCAGGTCATTTGTTTTGTAACCACCACAAATTTGATGTTTTCAGAAGGCAATTTTAATAAAACTAAAAAGCATTAGTAACAACAATTGTAACGTACTGTATTTGTTGTAGTTCTACAGTGGCGCATCCGTCAGAACTACCGCCTTCGCCGCATCAATGGGACTGACCTTGGAATAATCGTAGGTAACATGGTATTTATCAACCTGCAATTCTGTTTGCCAAATTCTTCATTTCGTAACGTGATAAACAAGTGTTCATTTCTCCGCTGATTTAGTTTACCGAGAGAGCTTCAGTAATAAGTAACAGTACACCAAATGTTAATTCAGGGATAAAAGCAAAACGCAAAAAAATAAACAATGTTTGTACTACAAAAAAAAATGGACTCAGTGTGTTTCGTGTGTATATTAGTCGCTCAGAGTGTGTGATTGTTAATGTACCAAGTAGATCTGCCAACATTTAGAAGTGTACAGTTCTCACTGCCTTTTCTTAGTGATAGTAGGTATACATATTGTTTAGTTTGATAAGACTGGGATGGTTTTGTATTAATTCTGAAGCATCTTTTCAATTTCCTTTTCTAGTTTACACTCTTCCTTCCTAATCTTAAAACAATTAGAAATTTGTAGATTAATTGAAAAGTTGCTTCCAAAAACACACCACCAACTGACGTTCGAGATTAGATTAATTTATGTAACATTTAAGACTGTATATACATAGACCATAGCGTAATCAACTTAAGTGTGCAGCTCTGTGAAATTTTCATCATAGTGAAATAAATGTGAAAAATTTACACGTAGAACTGTAGTGTAAAGTGTAATAATTGGTGTAAGTGTGCAATGAATTATGATAGACTGCCGTGATACATATAAAAATGCATTTAACCGTTTTAATACTTTTTAAACTTTTCGTCGCAGGTAGCGAATTTTCGTTTAGGTAATTTTAACAAAACAAACATAGATTTTAATTCGGTGGTATTTTGTCACAAATTGTGCAATAAAATTGGCAAATTCTTCTCTTTTATATGACTAATAACATTTTATTTTGTAAATATGAACACTTTTATTAATCAAAATCATCATTGAAGCTTACAATATTAAGTGCAAATGTGAGCAATTCATACTTGTTGTAATATGCACGTTGGTGGTCTATTAAGCTGTTTTAAAACGCTTTGTACACATTACACATGAATATTTTTTAGTCACTCTTTTATTCGTTAACAACCTTCGACTGTAATATTATTTGTAGTTTTTTTTGTTCAATCAATTAATTCGGTTTCGTATGTACATATATTTTAATTTGATTGGGTAATTGTTTGTTTTTAGCATGTAATTAATGAATGAGGAAAGCCCGCTCAAATAATTAACCTATTTTAATTTTGATTGAGGTGGCGTGAAAAAGTGTCGCAGAACCTTTTGCGACAATTTTTCTCGCCACCTTAATAAATAGAACTGTAGTATGTACAACTGCAATTCCAATTTTATTTCAAGAGATCTCATACAGATGTATATAGTTTCCTAATCATATTTTTCTTTTTTAAGTACGGTCAGTCTATGTTATGCGATTGTCATCTTAGTATCTAATATGAAAAAATAAACTGATACTAAAACAAGTCTTTGATTTCTTCATTGCAGTATTTTGTCTCTTTTTGTAGGAAAATACAAAATCTTCGGCTTAATGTAATATCTTTAATCTTATTGTGACATACCCCTAAGGTTAGGCAACACACCTTACATTTGAAAGAGTAGGGAAAATACGAAGTTTGGCGTCGGTTAACAGTATTCGAATCCAAAACGTGTTTGACAAAGATCATGTAGTATGATCTTTGTGTTTGAGAAATGGGACGTCTATTCCGTGAAGGAAGTATCTAACGGTCTGATTCTTTGCTGTATCTGTTACTGCCTTTGTTGTGTGTCTTAGAATATACCAGAAAAGGGGATCTCTAATTAACCTTTCTTCTATTATTGAAATAAACGGATTATACCTTCCACAGAGCTGAGGAGTATTCCATTTTGTAAAAACTTTTTAGTATTCAAATCCTTTAAAGTATTCAAATACTTTGTAATTAAATACTTTTATGGAAGCAGTATTTGTAACTCAAATACTTTCACAAATATTTAGTATTCGAATACTTCGCAAAGTATTTGGATACTTCGTAAAGTATTCGAATACTTCGCATAGTATTTGAATACTTAACCTTCCTTTTTTACCAAAAATCGACTTTTTCGATCAGACTTCTCAATCAAAAGTTATAGACTAGAAACCAATTTCGAAAGAAAATTCAAAGGGCTGTAACTTTTGAACTAGTAGCCCAATCTTGTAACTGTTTGAAATTATGGATTCTACCGGCCACTTTCGTGGTTTACTCCTTTGACAGCGAAAGGCACAAATCCCAAAATGTTTATAGCCTTGCCTGAGTTTTTGGATTAAAATAAACAAAGTAGAATACATTGTGCTGACATCTGTCTTTATTATTGGGAACTAACATTTTATCGCTAAATGCAGGACACTTTATTACAACCATTATTTTAGTTGGAACTTACACCTCAAAGATGTCGCCACACTAATTTTGTAATGTACCTTATGAAACTAACGTTAGATGTCAGCGCGAAGTTTTTTAAAAACCATAGATATATGAAGTTTTAAACTCAAATGCATATTTTTTTTTGGGTTGGATCCATCGTTCCTCGAAATGTGGGTTGAAATATATTGTGTGATCAAAACTCTCTAAACCTTCCCCCATATAGTTTTTCTTCGTTGAAGTAAAGAACTATATGGGGAAGGTTTAGAGAGTTTTGATCACACAACTCAAATGCATAATGAATGTTAGATTATTTTATAGTCAAAAATTAAACTTTGTTATCATTCCTTTCTCGCTTATAGGTTTAAATTAGGGAACTGGCTACTGGGGTCTGGGAGTGACAGGAAAGCGGCAGACTCAACCTTTGCGGAATATGATACTGTTCGCTCTGGGTCTTGCAATCGAAGACATGTAGTTCTCGATGGATGAGAAACGTTAGCATTGAATTCAGACAACACAAATTGAAAAGGGAAATGCTTTGTAACCAAAACAGGAGGACACCGTGGAGAACTCGCAGAAAACCCATTCTAATGCAATTCAAACTTCTCAAGGTTAAAATCGGAACGATTACATGATTCCAGCAGCTGGCGATGGTGTGAAGCTATTCTTTAAGGAACTGAGCCTAGAGTTTATTTGATAGTACTACGGTTTTAGAAACGGTAGTGAAATTGTCAGCGAAATAAGGCAAAAGTGTTACGCAGTTTGCAATCACG
Source organism: Photinus pyralis (assembly GCF_008802855.1). Taxonomy (NCBI): domain Eukaryota; kingdom Metazoa; phylum Arthropoda; class Insecta; order Coleoptera; family Lampyridae; genus Photinus; species Photinus pyralis. Next base: position 27,896,642 of record NW_022170738.1, on the reverse strand, counting down.
AAAAAATGTGTTGTTTGTGCGATCTTCATGTGAAAGTTGTTGTAAAACGGTTCAGTTTAATGTACCTGTTATTGAAATTGTTCTTCCTAGGGTTTTAAATAAACTCCTATGCATAAGAAGTTACGAACTGCAAAAATAAATGTTTTCTGTTCATTGAGCATGACGTGTTGCCTACAAACCAGACTACACAAATATCGAGTGCCCATATTCAAATTAGGGATTTGCTTGAATCTTCCCAATCTGCCGTTTTTATTGAGGGTAAGGAGGGCCTCCACGAACGAATGGCCCAGGGCACTGCATTTAAGGAATAATAAGTGCAACGTTGCTATTAATCGCATAAATTCAAATTAAATTTTAAAAGAATTTGCATACGTGGCGACATCTCAACTAGACTTCTAAAACTATAATTGATAGAATTACCGAAGGAGATGGCGCACTAGTACTTGTTGTATTTAAATTATCTATTCAAAAACCGGGCCTTTAAACTACAATTCCTCTACAGATCTTGCAAGACTCCGTAAATTTTGAACTGCCATTTATTCAGACTTCTCAATCAAAAGTTATAGACTAGAAACCAATTTCGAAATAAAATTCAAAGGGCTGTAACTTTTGAACTAGTAACCCAATCTTGGAACTGTTTGAAATCATGGATTCTACAGGCCACTTTCGTGGTTTACTCCTTTGACAGCGAAAGGCACAAATCTCAAAATGTTTATAGCCTTGCCTGAGTTCTACGGGCCAAATTTTATAAGAAAATTTTTTCCCGGTCGATCTCAGACATTTTTTTTCCGGCCTCAAAAAAAGGCAGTACCTACTAACTTAAGAACAATAGGGACCTTTCTTATATCCTTAAGACCATGTGTACCAATTTTCAAAGCGATGGCACGTTTCTAAACAAACTATCATGCACACGGACAAACGGATGGTCAAAAATGGATCTGTTCCAAAATCGCTAGGATTAATTTCAGAAAGGCGTAAGTATCATGTGCACGACGTACGATCGCTTTGAAAACTGGTACACGTATTCTTAACGATATAACTGGTATAAAAAAGGTCCTGGTAGGTACCTCCTATATAATAATACAGGGAGTCTATAAAAGAACTCCGGGGTTTAAAAAATTAATATTTTTTAAACTATAAAAGATAGCAAAATTTGATCAATTCCTTTGAAACAAGCAGCTCAAAGAGTTTTACTCATACGAATTGGGAATGTTTCTCTCAACAGTTGGCAGCGCTGCGGAGCGTTGACCGTGAAATGACGTAACGGCTGCGGCAGGCAGTCAGTGTCGTCTGGACTAACTAACTAACGGAGCTCACATTGAACTTTACTAAGTTGTTAAAAATCTTGAAAATGTAAGCTTTCTAATCATGTATAAAACATGTATGTACGTTTTTTACTGTATTAAAATATTTTGTCTTAAAACCCCGTAGTTCTTTTATAGATACCCTGTATAATAATAATATTACGCTTTTACTCCCCTTAAATTTGTATATAACAATAAAGATATAAAAAAAGCTAACCCCAATCAAAGTATAACTTGATTTTTTAAGTAGTATTAAGACTTTTATCTAGGTATACTATTTTAAATTTTTAATGTATTTGCGTGACAAGTATTTGAATACTTTTTACTGTATTGGAATACTTTTCAAAGTATTCGAATACTTATGAAAGTATTCGACTGCATTCTAAAGTATTTGAATACTTATTTTTTTTAGTATTTGAATACTTTTCAATGTATCTGTATCTAGTATTCGCTTGTGCTGGACGTAAAAGTATTTAGTATTCAAATACCTTTGATTTGTGTAAAGTATTTACTATTTAGTATTCAAATACTTTTTGAAAGTATTCTGCTCAGCTCTGGCCTTCCATATGAAATTTAATAACAGTTTTTCTGTTACTTAATATAGTTTTGGTTGTGCATTAATAGACTTAACATGAATACTTACTACTGGCATTCTCATACATACTTTTTGTGTTAAAATTATGGTCGTCCAGTCTGGAGTAGAGCCCATTTTGGTTTGTATGTACATGCAATTTATCACTGTACGAGTGGTTTTATCTAAGTTGAATGGTAGGTGTCTTTTGCACTTGATTTGATTTCTCCTGTTTCCCCTTTGTGTTTATGATTTCTCTTGTAAGTATTTCGTTCTTGTTGATTTTCATATTTGTATGTTTGATTTGTATATTTTTCTTGTCATAGGTGATTTATTTCGTGTATTTGTGTAGGCTATTCCAGGTTCTTTGGCCATAAAAGGTTTTCCTGGTACCTACCACCTTTTGTGTGTTGATTGCTACACAGATTGTTTTTCCCTATGTCTACATTTAACTGACAAAATCACTTCTGAAGGAGCATGGATAATCGTTATACCAGGTTTTTTGTCCTTAATTAGTGATCATTAGTGATCATGGATCGTGGTTGCAAGAATCGAATAAATGGATAAGTGGCTAAGGGTTGGTACGGGCGAATGGGTTTCATAAACGGCTTAAAAAGCTTTTCATTTATCTTTGACCGAAGGTATGCGAAGGTTACTTAAAAAGTTTTCCCTTGAAGTGTGCGAAAAGAAAAATAAATAAAGGAACTTCCCTGTTTATTTTTGCACAAATTTATGTTCTTCATAGCAAACGGCGTTAAAAGTTCAGGCGCCATTATTCTTTGTTTATTAGAACTCATGTCCTAAATATGCACTTAGTATTCAGACATAAAAGAGCAATGCTTGAAATAAAAAGTATCAAACAATAAACATTTTTTTGTTAAAAAAACTTATGTCAGCAGTGAACAAGGAACTGTTCCCATTTTTAGGAGGTGGAGGTGAAAGCTTCGTTTACTTTGTCGCACTTTCACCTTTGAAATGGGAATATGATAGTTTCTACATGCGTGAATTTTCTGTGCTAAATCGTCGCACCCCTTCAGTTTTGAAGGATGTCGATTATGCGATTAAATTAAATAAATGGCACGCATTCCCATATGTACATCCATTTACATTTTTAAAATAAATAAATAAATGACATCACGCGCACGCCACCAATTTCGATCGAAATCCAATCCAAATGTGCGTCTATTAGACACGCTCAACTTTGACCTAAAAATTTTGATATGAGTCTTTCTAATTAACCTAAGCAATAATAAAATATGTCTTTGACGAGGCTATAGCTGTAAAGTTCATTCAGAACGCGCAACCTTCTGGCGCATGAAATCATCGTCGCAAAAAATAATACACGCGCTTTACTACAATTTATTATTCAAACGATCGAAGAAGCGCGCGAAGAAATTCTATTTACTTACATTTAAAAATTACTTATTCTTGCAGTGAGGTATGATACCGCACGCGCTAATTTCTAACGCGAGGGTGTAATCTTGGCGTTTCTTTTTTAAATTGTGATATTTGTGATGAACTTAACCATTAATAGTGGCTCAAGTTGTACGATGGGAAATATGCAACAATGCTTTGTAAAGCCAAAATATAAGCTGCCGCCCTCACCAATTAAGGTAAGAGTTTCATCTTAATACATTGATTTGTACTAAATCGAAGGTAATGTACAAAAAAGTGTTTATTTTTAGTGATGTATCATCACATGCGATAGAGGTAACGGAGTATGTATGTAATATTTTGTATTCTAATGTGTTTATATTTGGAACGCCAAACATTTGGCAATTATCAACCGTAAAAATTACATACCAAGCCTGACCCCTTGTGAATTTAGACTGCAAATTTGTTTATTTATTATTAGGCCACGAGCTCGGATTTTATGGGGAGCTCTCAAATGAAGAAACTAAAAGTTCAACTGTCGTACAAGACAATATCAATACTTGCAAACAAGTTTTTGCAAATGTTGTTGTCAAACATGTGACCCAATCGCACGTGGTGGTTTGCGCACTGACACCGGTTACGTTATATACCTAATCGTAATTTAACGATATTGGTGACTGGTGGTCTGGGGCAAGACTATTTTTCGGAATTTCAATTTCAAAAAGTGAGTTTAGTTGCCAATTTGAGGGTGGGTGGGGCGCGGAATTATTGTAACGTAAATTTAATTACGTGATTTATTTTTTTACAATAAATTTACAATAAATTTATAACAGTTAATTAGTCTTTATCACTCACAATTTATAACATAACACGAGTGCGAACTGTTTACCACTGTTCAGGTCCGTATCAGAGGCTGCATGTAGCCCTTGTAAAATTAATTTGTGATCGATGATCGAAACAGTATGTTTACGGTGACCGAAACATATTATTTAAAAGCATTATAATGCACACGGCAACGCTGTTAGAACTGACTGAAGCACAATTAAGTTTTGCCTATGTTGCAAACCCCAGTCTTTCTCCAACGCTTTCGAATATTCTAGAACAACACACGTCATATTTCCCGGAAAGAATCCGTATTGGTTTCCTATCGCCGGTCGCTAACCTTTTATGGCGCCTCGATGCCTATCTGGGTTTCTAGATTATTCCTATCATTATATGTCTAAAAGAGATGGAATGGTATAGGACATTACAACAAAGCTTTTTTTCAATTAAACAATTAAACCAAGGGTGCAAAATGTTACGTTTGAAAACCGCGTTTTAAAAGCCCCAACATTCGTGACTTTGTCCGCACGTATTTATAATACAAAAGGGCGCACACTTAGATGGACTAGCATCACGCTATAATTCTTAGAAAATTGTATGGAAACTCGGGTAGTTCGAAGATATCTCTGATTTGTTTATACGAGGTGCTAACTAAATTCTAAATAAAGCGACAAACGGTAAAAAAGTTAAAGACTGTTAATTTGTGCTTTCTTTTGCTGCAAATCCTAAGTTATAAAGATAACTTTGGACATTTCCATACTGCAGAAAATTGGTAATTTTTTCCATAAATAAACTAATTTGGAACTAGTACCTAAATGGTGAGGAACTTGAAGAACTGTTGTGCCGATTTAAAATTCATCATCCATTTTTCGAGATTCACTTTCAAAGGCACCATCCAATTTTTCAAATCCAAAGGAGAAAATCAGAATATTTTAACGCATCGATAAATGTGAGTTATTTGAATTTCTGGCATTGTGTAAAAACCAGCAGTCGACCGTTTTTGGGAATTTTGTATGAGAAATTTGCACTTAAAGTCATTATAAAGTTCCTGAAGATTTACGGGAATTTATTCCGTGAACCAATTTGTCTATTTTTATGAACGATAAGTGAATTGTGATCTAGGTAATTAATTAGAATTGGACGTGATCACGAGACAGGGTTTAAACTTTTATTTTGTATTAATTACTTACATGAAGTACATCAATCTTTTAAATTACAACCAATGTACCTAACTAAATAAAACTGGAGTTGAAATGATATTATTTTCAACAAGAACCAACTTTCCTCAAGGTAACAGCAAGCGATAATTTATTTATTACTGAGCTAGCCGTGGTATTTTACCTCCCAGTGCCGTAGAGAATCAGCAAGGCGTGATTACTTGACCATACATTAATTTCTTGAGGTTTTGCTTCTTGCTAGAACATTCCACAGTACGATACATGTTTTGGACAAAGAAAATTGTTCGTAGAAAGGCAATAATTATTTAAACCTACTTCTGCTGGGTACCTTCTATCAATAATTTATATAGCCACATAAAAAATATAATTAAATCATAAATATAATTTGTTTTATTAACAAACGTCGCTATATATCTCGGTTGTCCATCGCCCCTCAAGTAATTGTGTTCTCGTTCAGAATGAAGTTGATCGTACTCCTTCTCATTTTGTCTTTGCAACAGGTATCTCTTTCTTCCCGATAATATAATATCTTAAAATTGGTGAACTTTAAAGATTTCGTCAAATTGGATATACGACAGGCAATGGAGAGAGATCTCGAATCCTTACACTTCGCCAGCGGTTTATGAGGCTTTCCATAGTACGTATTTGTAGTCATTGATATTTTTGTGTTGCAGTTTGTGTACTTTCAGATAAGGAGAAAGCTCCGGAGGATGTAAAGGGATGCGTGCGAAGGGTTTTGCCGGAATTCGTGATTGATGTAATTGAATGGATCAAAAGAGTTATTATTTATATCGCGCATATTATATATTCACCTCTCTATGCTTCTTTCTGTGCCATAGAGGCTGTTATTAATATGGGAAAAAAGGTTGGCCGCATCATTTGGGATCCATTTGGCTCAGTTCAGAGAGTTTTATCGATATCCTAGGTGTCATTCGGTACAGCCTTTAAATGTACATTAGACTAATAAAGCAATGGTGAAGAATGATGTTTCGTTTTTCTCAGTTTCTCCCGATTGATTTTAGCCAGCTATGTTAATCTTAGGGTGGCTTTACCTACATGCAATAGTTGTGCATTATCAGTCGACACGTTGATTCGTCAAGATTCTTATTATGGATAGATTATTTAAATAATTGTACATCAACGTATTATAGGTACTATAAATAATAAAGTATAAACATATTGGAGGAAAGCGTACTTACCGTTCCATTATCCTTGTATAGAAAAGTTTTTTCTGAGCAGGATCAGTTTGGGATACTGCAAGAAAGTGGATAGAGAAAACTATGAAAATGGACAATATTTGATACAAAAGCTACCGATGCATATAATATCTTGTTAAGGATCCTTATATCCTTTATAGTTTTGTATTGTCGTTCGTCCGTCCGTCCGTGTGCGCTCTAATTCTTTTTAAAAGTGGCCGATTGTGTTGAAATTTGGCGTACGGGAACTTTGGGCATTAAGGACGGACGCTTTTGGTTTTCAAGAAGCTGGTTCAACAGAAACAAAAGTTATAAGGCTTCGAGTGAATCGGGAACAGGAAAAACTGCGGGCTCAATATAATAGAAATCAACATATTTCATTCCCTAAGTCATGTATCGAGTTTGGACTTTCGCTACATTATGCCCTATGACCCTTAGATGTGTAATCATTCAATATAACTCTTCTCTGTGGTCAGAGCTGGACAGTATTCGATTTTGTAAATACTTTTTAGTATTCAAATACTTTAAAGTAGGTATTCAAATACTTTGTAATTAAATGCTTTTATGGAAGCAGTATTTGTATTTGTAACTCAAATACTTTCACAAATATTTAGTATTCGAATACTTCGCATAGTATTTGAATACTTAACTTCGCAATTAAAAGTTATAGACTATAGAAACCGATTTCGAAAGAAAATTCAAATCGCTGTAACTTTTGAACTAATAGCCCAATCAACGAACTGTTTGAAACTATGGATTCTACAGGCCACATTGTATAAGAACATTTTTTTCCGGGTCGATCTGAGACAATTTTTTTTCGGGCCTCAAAAAAGGCAGTGTACCTTCCTTTTTTTACCAAAAATCGACTACACCAAAATTTCTCGGGAAAACACTTTTTCTTATTAATTTGGGTGCATAGAATTCAAATCAATTCGTACTTTTTCGATCAGACTTCTTAATCAAAAGCTATAGACTAGAAACCAATTTCGAAAAAAAATGCGGGCTGTAACTTTTGAACTAGTGGCCCAATCTTGGAACTGTTTGAAATTATGGATTCTACAGGCCACATTCTATAAGAAAATTTTTTTTCCGGATCGATCTGAGACAATTTTTTTTCGGGGCTCAAAAAAAGACAGTGTATAACCTTCCTTTTTTACCAAAAATCGACTACACCAAAATTTCTCGGGAAAACACTTTTTCTTATTAATTTGGTGCGTAGAATCCAAAACAATTCGTACTTTTTCGATCAGACTTCTCAATCAAAAGTTATAGACTAGAAACCAATTTCGAAAGAAAATTCAAAGGGCTGTAACTTTTGAACTAGTAGCCCAATCTTGGAACTGTTTGAAATTATGGATTCTACAGGCCACATTCTATAAGAAAATTTTTTTCCGGGTCGATCTGAGACAATTTTTTTTGAGGGCCTCAAAAAAAGGCAGTGTACAACCTTCCTTTTTTACCAAAAATCGACTGCACCAAAATTTCTCCGGAAAACACTTTTTCTTATTAATTTTGGTGCGTAGAATCCAAAACAATTCGTACTTTTTCGATCAGACTTCTCAATCAAAAGTTATAGACTAGAAACCAATTTCGAAAGAAAATTCAAAGGGCTGTAACTTTTGAACTAGTAGCCCAATCTTGGAACTGTTTGAAATTATGGATTCTACAGGCCACATTCTATAAGAAAATTTTTTTTCCGGGTCGATCTGAGACAATTTTTTTTCGGGGCTCAAAAAAAGGCAGTGTATAACCTTCCTTTTTTACCAAAAATCGACTACACCAAAATTTCTCGGGAAAACACTTTTTCTTAATTAATTTTGGTGCGTAGAATCCAAAACAATTCGTACTTTTTCGATCAGACTTCTCAATCAAAAGTTATAGACTAGAAACCAATTTCGAAAGAAAATTCAAAGGGCTGTAACTTTTGAACTAGTAGCCCAATCTTGGAACTGTTTGAAATTATGGATTCTACAGGCCACATTCTATAAGAAAATTTTTTTCCGGGTCGATCTGAGACAATTTTTTTTGGAGGGCCTCAAAAAAAGGCAGTGTATAACCTTCCTTTTTTACCAAAAATCGACTGCACCAAAATTTCTCGGGAAAACACTTTTTCTTATTAATTTTGGTGCGTAGAATCCAAAACAATTCGTACTTTTTCGATTAGACCTCTCAATATAAAATTATGGACAAAAAACAAATTTCGAAAAAAAATTCAAAGGGCTGTAACTTCTAGTAGCCCAATCTTCAAACTGTTTTAAATTATGGATTCTACGGGCCAAATTCTATAAGAAAATGTTTTTTCCCGGTCGATCTCAGACATTTTTTTTCCGGCCTCAAAAAAGGCAGTACTTTTAAGTTATTCAAATATTTGAGAACAATTTAGAAATGTTTAGGGAAAGTTTCCATTGTCACAAAATCAAATATAAAAATCCGATACAACTGAATACCGAACGATCCTGGAGTGAAACTTTTTGATTCGATAGTCTACGTAACTTAAAAACAATAGGGACCTTTCTTATATCCTTAAGACCATTGTGTACCAATTTTCAAAGCGATGGCACGTTTTTAAACAAACTATCATGCACACGGACAAACGGATTGTCAAAAATGGATCTGTTCCAAAATCGCTAGGATTAATTTCAGAAAGGCGTATGCATCATGTGCACGACGTACGATCGCTTTGAAAACTGGTACATTTATTCTTAAGGATATAAATGGTATAAGAAAGGTCCTGGTAGGTACCTCCTATATAATAATATAATAATAATATTACGCTTTTACACCCCTTAAATTTGTATATAACAATAGAAATATAAAAAAGCTAACCCCAATCAAAGTATAACTTGATTTTTTAAGTAGTATTAAGACTTTTATCTAGTATACTATTTTAAATTTTTAATGTATTTGAGTGACAAGTATTTGAATACTTTTTACTGTATTCGAATACTTTTCAAAGTATTCGAATACTTTTTATAGTATTCGAATACCTTTGATAGTATTAGAATACTTTTGAAAGTATTCGAATACTTTTGAAAGTATTCGAATACATTCTAAAGTATTTGAATACTTATTTTTTTAAGTATTTGAATACTTTTCAATGTATCTGTATCTAGTATTCCCTTGTGTTGGACGTAAAAGTATTTAGTATTCAAATACCTTTGATTTGTGTAAAGTATTTACTATTTAGTATTCAAATACTTTTTGAAAGTATTCTGCCCAGCTCTGTCTGTGGTATAGGTCAAAAGTTTTAGAGCAAAATGTACCCAAAATTATTCTTTACACATAAATTTGGAGTTGTAAAAGCTTTCAAACGCATTATCTTGATGCTGAAAGGGTACATCACGTGCACATTTGATAACCGCATGTGTGTTATTCAAAGTATGCGCGTCTCGGTACAGGTCTTTGTAGCAGTTTCTCTTTCAGAGTTTGATCAATAACCATAACTATAAAACCTACGGTGATATCGGGTTTGGCATATTGTCTTGTTATCAAAAGAAGTTACCATATACTTCTTTATGGGCCAAATTCTCTATGCTTAAGTCAACGTTGTTGGTTCATAGAAAAGTAGATATAGGATGATACAGTAGGCTGGACGTTTGCGAATCAGCACAAATTGTGTGCCGGAATTTTTGGTTTTTGGGTTATGGGGAATAACTTAGCTATACTTCTCCTATCGCCAGTAAAAACTCACTTACCTGGCTAATAATGTAAAATACTATGTATTACCATTGAATAAATAGTGTTTTTATTCAATGGTATTACTAAATATCATCTATTTAATTTGGAAAAATATTTAGATAGATCCCTAGCATGTGGAGAATAATTAGGCATTGTAACAACTAGATTACTATTTCCTAATGTGGACATCAGTGGTTACATTTCCAATCCATGTTTCCAACAGAACTTCCATAATTAACTCTACCGGAAAACCATTTTATACAGCAATTCCATTTAGTATAATCTCCACAGGAAGTTGGAAAATTAATTAATCCATGAATCAAAACGCTAATTGAAGCATTTTTCGGCAATAGTCACTTACCTATTGTGGGGATGGGGATGCTATTATTTACCTCCCTTTCCCCTCACAGTGTTGGTGGTACCTACATAAAATTATCTACTGTAAACTAGCACGTTGCCTGTTAGAATTAATTTTGGCAGCTATTACATACGTTCCAGACGTAACATTATATAACGGGATTATATAATTGTTTGTGGGTGCAAAACACTCATTGAAGCATAACAAAACCATCACAATTAGTTAATTTAATAAACCTACGGCTCATTTTTTTATAAACACAAATTGATACTAAATTAATTTATGAAAAAAAAGATTAGGAAGTCATTTGTTTTGGTAAAAAGTTCTAAGATTGATTTAAATTGCATTTTAAACTGCATCTACAGAATTGAACACACTTGAGTTTGTCAACAATTTATTAAAGTACCTATGGAAAATCGGACGTTGGATAATCTTGTTATGTGTTGTTGAGCGTCGGCTGAATAATAGGAGCTTTTCAAATGGTTCTACTAGGCTGCTGTCAATAGAAATAAGCCCTAACCGGAAATGGTCCCAAAATGTTACAAATGTGGCGAGTTAGGTCATCGTAAGCGGGACTGTAAGAATTCCAAGGTGTCCATGTCTGCGTTTGTTAGCCAATCGGATATTGTCAAATCTGTGGATTCTCCCAATGGTTGGATTGCAAATTACGGTACAACGTAGCACATGACCATGAACCGTAATTGGTTTTCTTCGCTTCTGCAAATTCATGAAAAAAAGTATTACTTTCAAAACTAGTTGTACAAATAACTATTAAAAAGCTCAATCGCAGAGGAATTGCACTGTACCTATATATAGTAGGTATATTATAGTTAATGAGTATATTTGTCTTTTCCATTATTTGTAAACATCCCAAATAAGAGATGGATCCATCACTGCCTGATTATGGAATCTGGCCCAATCGCTTTCTTCCAAACCGTTTTTGAATTTCGTATCGAAAATCTACAAGAGAATTTTGTGAAAACGTTCTCAATACTTTCCATAGAAGTGCAAGATGAGCTTATCCCATCAGGAAATTGCCAAATTGGAGTAAAGCCAATTGAATATTTGTACCTACAATAAAAATATTCATAACAATGAAGAGAGTCTGCGTTTTTTTAAAATATGAATCAAGGAAGTTAAAAGCATAATGGAACATAAATAATAACTTAAATATTACGAGTGCAGTTAAATTACGTATTATTAACTCTTTCCATCTGCTTAATAATATGCATTTCAATGCCATCGTTTATGGGCAAAATTATCAATCTGTCTTACTACCTCAACTATATTTATTAAGATAAATAAATAATACTTTAATGTATGGAAAAGCTCATAAAATTCAGTTATGCATAGATCGTGACTACAAAGATACAAGTATAGGACATCATCCTTGGCCTGCATTTTGCAATAAATAAACATCAATAATAAGGTTAGATTTAATTTTAAAAAAAATGAAAATAAATTTTTTGATACGACGATATTCATTATTCTTAATTATGAGTTATAAGATCAGTATATACATACGAGGGCGTCTGTACGTTTAAAAAATTGACCTCACTAAAAATAAAGTTAAAGCAAAAGAGAAATAAACTAATTCTATTGGGTAGGTGTAGAGTTCTAAATTCTTCTCAATCAACACTAGTTTAATTTCCGCACGAGCCATAATCTAATTAGAATTGAATTTGTTACTGGCGTTAATGTAATTTTGGCTCGTGTTTTACGTTCAATGAAATGTGTAGCTCACGAGAAATCGATTTCAAATGCTAATTGCGAATTGAAGCTTGCCAAAATTTAGAATGGAACAACTGCGACCCTGCTTCGGGGCATAATTAAAAAAAGACCTTGTGCCTTCAACGCAAAAAGATTTGAATTTATTGCTGCTCATCAATAGTTTTATCGCATGGGTTTATTTGATAATTCGCCGGCAAAAAAGGAATAGCTTCCCCAGCGACCTTTGAGTCATGCGTAGTACACTAATATTAAATTTAAGAATTCATGATAGATTTAGAGTAGGTAGATAAATAGAATTTAGTTATTATTTATAATAAATGTAACCATAGTCTAGTGACTAGTAGTCGTATATAGGTATATATTCTTAAAAGATCCTACCTATTTCAATTATTGGGAACCTCTGAAAGGCTTCTTTAGAGATTATTCAATCATTTTTTTAGATCATCAGATATTCAAGTACCTACATTTTCGAACTTTAGAACATTCGGTTTAGATTTTTCGCCGATCTCCATATATAGGTGTCTCGGAGAATTTTTGAATATTCCCCAAAACAAAATCAAAATTTTTATAGATTCATGAGTGAAAATCTTAAAGAATATTTTCGGAATCTGTAAAGAACTTTTTGCTTAAAAAAATGTGTAAGAATCGGAAAAGAATCCTTGAAAAATACAATCTCTCAAGTGTCTCTTCCTCTCGTGAGAAACAATTAAAACATTTTTGGCGATCTCCTTCGTCAAGTATTCGAATACTTCGCAAGGTATTTGAATACTTTGAGAAGTATTCGAATACTTCGCATAGTATTTGAATACTTAACCTTCCTTTTTTTACTAAAAATCGGCTACACCAAAATTTGTCGGGAAAACACTTTTTCTTATTAATTTTGGTGCGTAGAATCCAAAACAATTCGTACCTTTTTGATTAGATTTTTTAAAATTATGGATTCTACAGGCCACATTCTATAAGAAAATGTTTTTTCCGGGTCGACAATTTTTTTTTCGGGCCTCAAAAAAAGGCAGTGTATAACCTTCCTTTTTTTCCAAAAATCGACTACACCAAAATTTCTCGGGAGAACACTTTTTCTTATTAATTTTGGTGCGTAGAATCCAAAACAATTCGTACTTTTTTGATTAGATTTTTCAATCAAAAGTTATAGACCAATTTCGAAAGAAAATTCAAAGGGACACTTATTCTTATTAATTTTGGTGCGTAGAATCCAAAACAATTCGTCCTTTTTCGATCAGACTTCTCTATCAAAAGTTATAGACTAGAAACCAATTTCGAAAGAAAATTCAAAGGACTGTTTGAAATTATGGATTCTACAGGCCACATTCTATAAGAACATTTTTTTTCCGGGTCGATCTGAGACAATTTTTTTTACGGGCATCAAAAAAAGGCAGTGTATAACCTTCCTTTTTTTACCAAAAATCGACTACACCAAAATTTCTCGGGAAAACACTTGTTCTTATTAATTTTGGTGCGTAGAATCCAAAACAATTCGTACTTTTTCGATCAGACTTCTCAATCAAAAGTTATAGACTAGAAACCAATTTCGAAAGAAAATTCGAAGGGCTGTAACGTTTGAACTAGTAGCCCAATCTTCAAAGTGTTTGAAATTATGGACTCTCGATCGATCTCGATCTCAGACAATTTTTTTTCCGGCCTCAAAAAAAGGAAGTACTTTTAAGTTATTCAAATATTTGAGAACAATTTAGAAATGTTTAGGGAAAGTTTCCATTGTCACAAAATCAAATATAAACATCCGATACATCTGAATACCGAACTCGAAAGTCTACGTAACTTAAAAACAATAGGGACCTTTCTTATATCCTTAAAACCATGTGTACCAATTTTATATAACTGGTATAAGAAAGGTCCTGGTATGTACCTCCTATATAATAATATAATAATAATAATTGGCTTTTACTCCCCTTAAATTTGTATATAACAATAGAAATATAAAAAAAGCTAACCCCATACAAAGTATAACTTGATTTTTTAAGTAGTATTAAGACTTTTATCTAGTATACTATTTTAAATTTTTAATGTATTTGAGTGACAAGTATTTGAATACTTTTTACTGTATTCGAATACCTTTGATAGTATTAGAATAGTTTTGAAAGTTTTCGAATACTTTTGAAAGTATTCGAATACATTCTAAAGTATTTGAATACTTATTTTTTAAAGTATTTGAATACTTTTCAATGTATCTGTATCTAGTATTCGCTTTTGCTGGACGTAAAAGTATTTAGTATTCAAATACCTTTGATTTGTGTAAAGTATTTACTATTTAGTATTCAAATACTTTTTGAAAGTATTCTGCCCAGCTCTGATAAAACATACACAAATTTGTTCACGAGATAAATTCCCGTGAGTCGACCCCTTCAGGAATGTTAGAATGACTTTAAACATAAATCTTTTATGCAGAAACCCCAACAAAAATTGACTCCTATGGTTACACTATGCAAAAAATTAACTTACATTTATCTATGAGTGAAAATTTTTTCCCCGTCGACAGTTGGGTTTCTTTGGAAAATTGGATGGTGGACACAATCGGACCTTTTGTATCGCCGGCTAAAAATTTGGTGACTGTGAATTTCGCCAGATAGTTGACGAAATTGAATCCGGAACAAATCATGCTTCAGGTTTCTCGAAATTTATTAGTTAAAATGTGGTACCCTTAATAACAACTGTCTTCACAAATACCTCGACTCTTGGATTTCCCGTTTTGAAGATATGAACAACTTTCTATTTACTCAGTGCAACTATTCACCACTAAAAATAGTAAATCTGGGAAAAAAATTAACAAGAAATAAGTTTTATTTTAGCTTTTACAGAAAATACAATTTTGTTGTTTAAAATTATGGCAGAATAGCAATTTATTTTTCATTTGAAATAACTACGGTCAGATTAAGGGAATCTATACTAAAAATACTGTCCTCAAGCTCGTGCTGCCATCGTAGTGTTTACGTAATATTAGATGGAACGGATGTTTGAAGGTGAGTTGTTTATAGGTAACATTCCAAAAACGCGTTTTACATTCTTTAATTATAAACATTTAATGAGTAAGCAGGAGTATAAACCTGTAAAGTACCTGTACCTACTATTCTACGCACAAACACAATTGTAGGTAAATTGTTAATAAGGTTTTTGAGCAGTTTTAATTAGTGTGTTTCGTTAATCTTTTCTACTAAAAAAACTATTTATTGGCAAAATTATGAACGACTGTAAATTTTGACAATCAAGGTTCCTTTTTGGTGATCGTTGTGAGTATGAATATCAATTAGTTAATTTCTTTACTTATTAATGGATGATAAATTGTTAATTTGTTGACTATTCTTCAAAATTAATGGGTTCGGTAAGACGGTAACGCTTTATATATAGTTTTATATTCAAAGTGAGCGTAAGTTCGTAATCACCCAGGGCAATTTTCCACCCTACGCCCTAACGTTACGAAATAAATCAAGCATTTCGGAATTAAGAAAACGCAAATTTTATGCTAATCGAATCTCCTCAACAAGGAGAAATAGATTATAAACTGGGCGCTAAATCACCTCGACTAATAAATAAGTTAATAAATAATAAATAACGTAATGCGATTATTATGGATATAAATTTTTTTGAAACATAAATGGCAATAACCACTTCCTATTTGGAATACAACCGTAAAAACAGTCGGACGTTGGTATTCTTCGGTATTTATAGAGAAGGGTGGGTGTTTTGAAGATGTTTGCGCCAAATTTATGTTGCGACCTTCACAACAAGTTGAGAAAAGGATCGCGAAAGTTTTCGTACTTCCACAACAACGAATCTTACAGTTTCATGGTCAGATGGCACCTATAAAAGAAGAATAATAAAAAAATAAGATTGTAATGATTTCACCCCTACCTACATGTGAACCCAGCAGAGGGGCTGCTCACTCAGTTGGTTCTGTAGTGTAGCGGTTATCACGTCTGCTTTACACGCAGAAGGTCCCCGGTTCGATCCCGGGCAGAACCAAGTTTTTTAGCCTGATAATAAACAATTTGATTTATTGTTATGTTCTCCAAAAGTACTCCTAACGAGATTGACGTACAAACGATTTCTACATATTTTGTCACTGAACGTAGTAGGTCAACTGACATTCAGTTGCACGGAATTCGTACGTTTAGACGTGTTTCCCAAAGGAACTAGTACACGAATATCCATTTTGACAGTTCCTGGTTGAGTTTTGGAGTAAGAGATAAACTTCCGAATGAAACAAGCCAAAGTTTATTTTAATACCTAGTTCTACCTCTCCTCTGGGAGTTTGCCTCCATGGAGAATTTCTGTGTTGTTTGAAGAGCTAATCTCAGACAATAGGGAATTTTGTTTCAATTTTGAGTAGCATTCGCTAAAAGGTTGTTTTAGTAAAGCAACTAATCAAACGTAAACGGCTCGTGCCTACTGAAATACCTACTTCCAGAAAGGTATTGTCATTAATCTTGAAAGAAAGTATAAAATTGGTAGCAGGGGAACTCCACTATACACCAAACTCGCAAATCCATTTTATCACACATATTCTCATTCGTCTACTTAAATTTGGATGAAAGTGATTCCAAGGCTCTTGAAATTGTTGCAATATGGTATATAAGTACACACGTTTATAAATTATAAGAGCTACTGTCACAAAAGAAATTAACAGGTATTTCCTTTATGGCAATGAATAAACAATCAAAACAACAAATTGAAAGTCAAAAAATTACAATATTCGATAAATAACTAAACATTCGCAGTTAGTAGTTAGAGAAACATTAACAAATTTCTATTCATAAATTAGCGTTTGTTTTTTCTTTGGTTCATTTAAATAAAACCTGACCGACAATTAATAATTTCATAATATAAATTGCATGTCATTTCAATTGTTACGATCCATTCATTTCACACATAAGAATTGAATTATTTAATTGTTTCTCGTTTTGTCAAAAGTAAAACTGAACCCTTTGTAATTTTCTGTTTTTACCAATCTAGAAAAATCATCAGAAGTAAAATTGAACACTGTCTTAAATAATGAAATTGCTCTATTTCTTCAGTTGCGGTTACTTCTGCTTGTAGGGTTTTTGCAATTGGTGTTGGGTCGGTAAAAAAGCTTGTGAGGATCGCTAGGATGTCGGTCGCTTATTGGAAGAAGGGGGCAGATTGCTGGCCATCTTGTCTAAATCGCTTCTAGCTGGTGAATGTTATTAAAATAACTTACATGTACTAATCGGACTGGTGTTTCGCTAGGTTAACAAAAATGTAGTTCTACCATGAAAAGGTCCTCCAAGAAAATGTGAAAACTGGATCGTTTTCAGGGTGCGATACTCCGTTAAAAATTGTTGTATCAGGAGCACAACGTTTGCTAGCAAACAAGGCGCTAACAATCACTTTTTCGGATACAAATTTCACTTTTAAAATCCCAATGTTTCTTTAATAAATTGTATCAGGAGCACATAAATCTCATTTTATGTTCTTCTAATACGCTTCTTTTTTTATAATTTTAGCATCGGGATCACTGAAACGTAAGAATGGGTAATTAGAAAAATGCTAGACAATTCCTCTATTAATTCAATCATTATACGAACACATCTCTGAAGCACTAGCAATCCCTTAATAAAATCGGTCTCTTTTAGAATTTCTTTATTAGTATTACAGAAACTGACGGCCAGTTGCACCAAAAAAATAATAATCCAGGATTATTGTTTAATCCGATATTATGACATTTGATTAGCTTTATATTGCATCGCCAGACCTACTCACGTCCATCGTTTCACATGAAGCGGTACAAATGTAAATTTTCTTATATTGAAATGAAATGCGCTTTCGAAATAGTATATTATATAGCAAGGGACTAAAGTGCACGATTTAATCCCGAGAGTGGAGATTATTGCCCGAGCGTTAGCGGGGGCAATAACCACTTGAGGGATTAGATCGCACTTTAGTCCTGTGGTATATACGCAATTTTTTGCCCTCCCGGATAATGTAACTAAAAACTTAGGTAGATTCCAAGAATTCAATTCAACGGAACCTAAAGGAATTGACCTTTTAAACAAAGCATTAGTAAGCTTGGTTAGGTACCCAAGGTAATAGGTGTAAATAAAACGCACCATTTTGCATTTCGTGATTTAAGGAAGCAAAAAACATGACTGAGAATGAATGTAAGGAACCTCTTGGCATAAAGATGGCAGCTGCACGAGCGGTCGAGAGCCTTTTACCCACGAAAGTCGAAAAATTTATATAACAAGCGGTACGAAGAATTTAAAAAATGGTGTGCAAGTAAAACTGTACAAGAATACACTGAAAATTAAACGTACTCGCTAATTTTGAAGAGAAACAGCAAGGGTTTTCTCACCTTCTTCGCTGTGGTCCTTGTACTCAATGCTCAAGGCCACAATATTGATCAAGAAAAACATCGACATTAGTAGGTTTCCAAAACTAATTGCGTTTATCAAACGTCAAAATGACGGATATAAACCGAAGAAATCCAAATTGCTTACGAGAGAAGAAATGGACAGGTTTTTAAAAGAGGCTCCAAATGATAAATATCTATTGTCCAAGGTAAATTGTTAATATTCTACTAACAACGTTGAGTAATTTTGTAATCTTTTCAGACAGAAGTAATCTTAACATTGTGGAATTGTGCAGAAAATATATGTCACTTAGGAAGCCGAACACGAATCATGACCGATTCTTTGTTTTTATTACAAAGATAATGAGTGCACTGTCCAACCGATTGGAAAAAATACGAGTACGTTTAATGCAAATAGTAGCACCAGCACAAAAGTTGCCATTAAAGAAGAGGAAATGGTGAACATGTTGCTCCAATTATTAATCTACATAATTGTGAAAATTATGTTATAAACGTTAATATAACTAAATAAATATTGACAAGACTTGTCAAATTCGCTTCATTTTTTGGTTGTTATGGGAACACTTTTTATCCCTTGGGATTAAAAGATCAACTTTAGTCCCTATTCCCAGAGACTAAAGTAGCAAGTTTAATCTCGGGAGGGCAAAAACAGATACAACTTGCAAAAATTAATAGGGACGCTGTGACGTACGCGGCGGCACCTTTGATGAACGAAGAAAGGTTAAGATATTCCGTGCATGATCGAAAAATGTAAAAAATTCGCGATTTTCACAACAAAACCTTCCGTTTTGCGGCGATTAATTTATGTCAATGCGTCAACAATAGAATGATAAATGCGATTTCTGATGTATGTTAGGCGATAAGGCGAAAATTTCCATTTAAAGTACATCGCAACGTGCTTGCGGTTAAGTACCTACGAATGTAATTACAATTCTGTTTTAGTCGTCTGCTTGATTTTCTTAAAAAACCAAGAAAGTAGGTTGATCTAATTACGCGATAGCAGTTTGATGTTATTTTTAAATTGTAATTTTTCTCACTGCTCTCGTTGTGGAGCCAAGAGATTGAAGCGAAAAGTAATGAAAGGTGATGATATTTGTTGCTATTTTAAATAATCGCAGTAGTCCTTCTAGCAAGGAAAACACACTCTATTGCAAAATTAAAAATAAAATGGTAAAACTGATACTACTAGTAGTTACAGCCCTTTGAATTTTTTTTCGAAATTTGTTTTTTGTACATAACTTTATATTGAGAGGTCTAATCTAAAAAGCACGAATTGTTTTGGATTCTACGCACCAAAATTAATAAGAAAAAGTGTTTTCCCGAGAAATTTTGATGCAGTCGATTTTTGGTAAAAAAGGAAGGTTATACACTGCCTTTTTTTGAGCCCCGAAAAAAAATTGTCTCAGATCGACCCGGAAAAAAAATGTTCTTATAGAATGTGGCCTGTAGAATCCATAATTTCAAACAGTTCCAAGATTGGGCTACTAGTTCCAAAGTTACAGCCCTTTGAATTTTTTTTCGAAATTGGTTTCTAGTCTATAACTTTTGATTGAGAAGTCTGATCGAAAAAGTACGAATTGTTTTGGATTCTACACACCAAAATTAATAAGAAAAAGTGTTTTCCCGAGAAATTTTGGTGCAGTCGATTTTTGGTAAAAAAGGAAGGTTATACACTGCCTTTTTTTGAGACCCGAAAAAAAAATTGTCTCAGATCGACCCGGAAAAAAAATTTTCTTATAGAATGTGGCCTGTAGAATCCATAATTTCAAACAGTTCCAAGATTGGGATACTAGTTCAAAAGTTACAGCCCTTTGAATTTTTTTTCGAAATTGGTTTCTAGTCTATAACTTTTGATTGAGAAGTCTGATCGAAAAAGTACGAATTGATTTGGATTCTACGCAACCAAATTAATAAGAAAAAGTGTTTTCCCGAGAAATTTTGGTGTAGTCGATTTTTGGTAAAAAAGGAAGGTTATACACTGCCTTTTTTTTTGGCCCAAGAAAAAAATTGTCTCAGATCGACCGGAAAAAAAATTTTCTTATAGAATGTGGCCTGTAGAATCCATAATTTCAAACAGTTCCAAGATTGGGCTACTAGTTCAAAAGATACAGCCCTTTGAATTTTCTTTCGAAATTGGTTTCTAGTCTATAACTTTTGATTGAGAAGTCTGATCGAAAAAGTAGGAATTGTTTTGGATTCTACGCACCAAAATTAATAAGAAAAAGTGTTTTCCCGAGAAATTTTGGTGTAGTCGATTTTTGGTAAAAAGGAAGGTAATACACTGCCTTTTTTTGAGGCCCGAAAAAAAATTGTCTCAGATCGACCCTGAAAAAAAATTTTCTTATAGAATGTGGCCTGTAGAATCCATAATTTCAAACAGTTCAAAGATTGGGCTACTAGTTCAAAAGTTACAGCCCTTTGAATTTTCTTTCGAAATTGGTTTCTAGTATTTTCTCGAGAAATTTTGGTGTAGTCGATTTTGGGTAAAATTTTTTGGGTAATAAAGCAAAAGTACACTGTATGAGGTAAACAGAAACAATTAAACGCTGCATATTTATCAAGACAGCGGTATAAATTCAAATAAACAAGACAAATCTAGCAAATTATGGCCCAACCTAAAACATATTGGTCCCACGTTGGGCCACTCAAATTTTTAGATAGTGAAGAAGCTTTCTTCTACTCGTGATAATCTGATCAAGTGTTTCTGGACTTACATTGCTTGCGTGTATAAATGGTTGCGGACCGAACATCGCGGCAGTTTACTACCGAACGAGATCGAGTACGTATGAAACATCGAGTGCGGAAATATAAATTGCGAAGTGTGTGATATAAATAGTCGATATAAATTGTACGGTTTTTATAGCGTTTTAGTTTTGTTTAATAAATATTGATATAAATCGAACCCGAATTTATAAATCACGTTACAATATATTTTGAAATTATCTAGACCGTATTACGATATTCCAATTTTCGATAATGATGGGCTAACTTCAAGCAGTGATCCAGTTGTTTGAAAAGTATTCCGTTCTGGAACATTAGACCAAAAATTAACCATGAATTCTATTTATCCTCTATTTACATCTTTTGAAAACCTTTCTCTACCTTTTAGCAAGATCTGCACTTTTTAGTCTATGTGAGCATATTACGCAATAAGTAAATTCAAAAGGACACGTGGGTTCAGTCGTTGCCCTCCTGTGCTGAAGCTGGACTGCATTCAAAACGAGAACAAGTTTATAAACGTTTCTGCAATGCGAAATTGAGCACACCCTCGTACATGAGAGGAAAAAAAATGGTTTCCGATCTATTCGTTAAAAGACGCACGTAAAATGTAAAAAAAATGTACGGTAAAAATAACTCAAATATAAACACATCCTACCTACCACAGAGTCAAAAATACATACGTTTTGGTTTGTATACCAACTTTTAATTTATTATTCGCAGAAGTTGCGTTGTTGAACTTTCATTTTAAAGAAACACCTAAATGTGTTCTAGAAAAAAGAAACTGTCACATCGCCATTAACTTTATGCAACAAAGGGGAAATGTCTAATTGCCATTATCATTTCTGGTAGCAACTTCGACAGACACTCCTTTTGGGTGCGGCGACCTGGATCTCGGGGCAACACTAGGTGAATCATCTACGAAGACGACGACGTACTTACATTATAACGAAAATACTCGTAGATTCCAAAATCTCGCGCTAGAGACGTCGACATGTAATAAATTAGTAAAACCAAATTTGGATACGACAAAGGTCCACGATTTGCTTTATTACCAAACACGTCGTATTTTAACGGATTAGGAGATAGTGTATGGCTTTATGATGTGTGGAATTACTGTTGACAAATTGACGCTGACCGTAAATAGTAAACTGGATTCAAAAATCCTCTCCACCTGGAGCCGTAATTAAATGATGATCCTTTGTTTGCGACAACAATAATTCTACGACTGTGACAGCTTTAAAGGAATAGTACCATTCACCTTTGTGTTTATTTAAGCATGTGAACGCCAATATCTTTTCGCACTTCATTGTTTATTTTTGTAAAATTCATACCTGACCATGAAATGAAAGACAAATGTACGGCATTTGGCAAACAATTGTCGATTGTAAAGTGAACGACATGATTGATAAAATTTTGGGATGTAGCGAAGAGCGCGATGGCCTGCAGAATTAGTTGTCAATGAACTTTTTCATTCAACAGTGAAAATTTCATTCGGTGACAGAACTGTCCCGCAAACAGTGTCTCCATTATGAATCCGTGCTAGGTTTAATTGTAAGGACGTCTCCACGCATTCCTTATGTAAATCTACTTATTTGTTTTTTTCTCTTATGGCCGGTGCTTTGAAAAACGTTAATTTCGTATAATGTACCAATAAACATTTTCGACCGGGGGCAGATTTATAGCATTGTTTGAGACATTTTGACAGCAAGGGTTTGTTGATGCCCTGGTCCCTGCCTAACTACTCTTCCTATTCCAAACCATTCAGTCATATTATTACCCACCTTCAGTGACACTTCCTGATTCGTATACAAGTTGCAAATCAATCTTCTTTTTCTTCCATCCACACCCCTCTCCCTTAAAATTTCAAACAGGTTTTCATATTTCACACAATACTAGGCGCAGACTTACAGTTCTTCCTCGTTCAATATATCTTTCCCCAATTATTAACACTTGCAATTGCATCCCTGGTTCCCAAACTCATTTGGAATCCAAATTGATCTTCCCCTGCTGCTCCATTATCCTCCTCACTCTCCTATCCCGCAACGAAATCTAAGCAGCATGAGCTATAACACCGATGGTTCGTGTTCCTCACATTTCTTTGTTCCCTTCTTTTCCTGAAGCGGTATCATAACGATTCTAAGAAAGTCTTCGGACCACACTCTCGTAGTTCCCATTACACAAATCCCTCAGTATCCTCATTTCTCTGAATCCTCTTTTAAGTATCTACTTGATTAACTCTACCGATATTCCTAATATCTCAACAGCATGTAGTGTAAATTTTTAGTAGATTACCAATAAAAGCTAGGGTATCCCATTTAAAATAACGAAATTGGGGCCAACTTCTGGTGAGGTCTATTTTGGTTCAAATCTCATCACGAATTTACCCCCAAGTACTCAACTCGATTTCTTAAACTGCGCACTTTGCAGTTTCGCATATAAATTCACAATTCGTTGAATTTGAACTGTAAAATAAAGTAAGGCTTAACTAAAATTCAAAATTTTGCTGAGAAAATTTGGATATTTTCAAGTTTCGATAAGCAATAAGTCTCAAATTTCCATTTAATAACGAGTATTTTGAGCTGAATATAATAAAAGTTGGATGTAATTTCTGGAAATTATGGAATTTTTAAGTTAATTTACAAGTCTGAATTTGAATTTCAGTTCAAGATTTAAAATGCTAACCGTGAAACCGTGAAAATTTGGGTATCAAATAACTTGAACTTAAATTAAATTTATGTGAAATTTTGAACTTCTACGACTGAAGGATCAACTCGAGATTCGTTAAAAGGGATAGGATGTATGCAAAAGGTGAACGAGTGCCATGAAGTTCAATTTGAGAACTTAAACTGTGAAATTGAGTTTGCATTTAAAATGAAAATTTTGGATTTAACTTCATGGTTGGAGTCTTAATTCGAATCGAATGTTCAATTTTTGAATTTAAAGGAGTTGAACTCAAGTTTGTGATTCTTATAAATCTCCCAATAATTCCGATTCTTCATATCTTAGTGTTTTTCGGATTTTTCCGCCTCTTCGAGTTTTTCTAATTTTTCCGATTGTACTGATTATATTTGGGTTTTTTTATGTGCATTTCTTTTCAATATGCAATTAGACAAAAGGACGTCGGTTCATTTTGTTAAGTAAATTGCACCTACTATTTTAAATGGTGCTAGTTGACAGTAATGGCAAATTTGACACAAATATATTTATATATTTCAAACATGTCAGCTTTTCAAAATGATAAATTTCAATGGGGATCGAAATATCCCAGTGAAAGTAAGTGCATCATTATGGAAGCCTGTTCATTTACGTAGATGCGCTTGAAAAAATAAACTATTGGGCTTAAAATAGAACGGAATTTCTGCGGTTGTTTAGATATGCCTTTGAGATTACGTTAAAGTGCAGTTATTAATAACCGCCATGTATTACGAAGTTGTAACCTCTGATCTATTTTAAACTAAACTTCCCCATTGTTTGTTTACTACAGCTTGGGTTACCTCAAACAAGATTAAAGGATGCTAAAATGTTTCCCAGTCAATGATTTCTTATTTGTATAAGTACAGTTTCCGTTTCCAATTCAGCTAAATGGATGCGCATGTTCTCGCCAATTGTCAAAAGTTATCACAATTATCGTGGAGGTACTTAAAGATCATATACATTGCTTACATTTACAACGATAAATTTAGTTTATTTATTTATAGCATACTCAACGATAGCAAAATCAACAATTACTAGTAATTTATACAAAGATTCATTTCGCGCTAGATTTCGAAATCCCCTGGGGCGTCTCTGCATTGTTGTTGATTTCCTGGAATACTCAAAACCAATTCCGTTTATCATATCACGTACGGAAATACGCTATACGTAACCCTTACAAGGAAGAACATTTTAGAGTAATTTGTTCTTCCGGTCGAATCCGCCATGAGGGCGCCGTTAGTTACCTAACACTACATAGTTCACTTGGCTAGTATGAATATCGGGGCACTAAACTCCTGCTACCATTGCGTGGTTTTTTAAGCATTTATTTAAGTTTTTCAACATTCACGTTGATCTTTAGTAGGTACCTATAACTTCGAAAACCAAAAGATTTTAACCCCGTTATCCTATCTAAAATTTTAGGGGTTGCGTTGGGAGAAGAAATTAGTTTTCTCGTTAAAATGCTTCCATCCAACCCAGAATTGATTTATCCAAGCAATTTTTCGAAAATCTACTTTTAGTTTTTGGTTTTCAAAGGAAAACTGAGAGCTTAATTAGTTCACAGGTTTACCTACAATTCTCGTTATTCGTTCGTTACATCATGAACCCGAGATCGTCAAATAACAATTACCTACTCATTGTCTCAATCTTATTTAATATCTGCTAATTAACACCGTTTCCTGTTGTAAGCGTTAATTAATACGATTTTCCAGACAAATTATAATATCAGACTAAATTTAATTGTTTCCAAGATAGTTTAATTAGGATATACTGGCAGCTGCTTGTTTATCTTTTTCGCCTCAAGTTGTGCATGTATTAAAGGTGGATTTGGTTCTCACCCATAATTTGCCAGTATCGGAGAAAAATCAAATTCGGTGTCCACACCAAATTGTGTGGGAGGAAATAAAACTTGACTGTTTTGATCTAGTTACTTGTATTTCTTGGAGAAAATTAAAAAAAAACGCGTACCTTTAGTTTTGATGAAATTCAAACTCTGTAGGGGTGCTTTCTACTTAACATAAACACCCCTCGTAGCCGAAATGGTTTGAAACCAATACCCTAATTTTTTTCTCGATCGTCTTTCCTTTCGTCGGTTTGAAATTTTGAATCCAACTTAACGCCTTAGCCTTCTTTCTTGGAGTAATTTAAAAAAAACATTTGCATCTGTTTTATATCCATTGATCAATTCCAAGACTCTTGCACCTTCGTTTAAAAAAATTAATTTTTATAAGGGGGTCCAATCTACGACAATCGTACAGTTAACACGTTTTGTTTTAAAGAAGTTGCACTTTCACAGAAGAAGAAGAGCTCATATTCATAAAAGAAAATCAAATGATATGACACCCTTAAGCGCAACAGAGAAACCGAATTTTTTATTATACCTGCATTAATTTTCTGCTAAGGTTATTTTTTATTTTTATTTTTTTTTACCTCAATTCGTATAGAAATTGTCTGGATACTGGATGCCCCTACATCAACTCGTATTTGTGGTAATAGGAAATACAGGAATGAATAATGGTCCGCAATATGTAGATGTATTTGCCTTCCTAAATCTATATGTCTTCAGCTTCCCTGATGTCTAGGTGCGGATGAGTTGATAGTAGCGTAAATTCTTCACAGCTCCGCGGTTTGCATCCCATAATGTACTCGTACAATTTCTTGTTTCAAGCGAACACAATCAAAGGTAATTTGCCGTCGCTCAAATTTTCGAAAGAAAACCACTTGTAAATCGCCCTTCTGAAAATGCACCGACTCGTATACGATGTGACGTATTTTCCCAATGCAAATTAAACAATGACAATAACTGAGTTTATTTCGCTTCTTTGTTGTTCAATCGTATTTTTATTTAGAAATTGAACCATGATAAACAATGATCGAATATTTTTAAAATTTGCAGCCATTTGCTTTTTTGCCATCCCTTGAATCAAAATACTGATAGGTATTAAAAAAGAGTGAAACGCATCGATTTCTCCATCGTTTAACTTTAAGAGGTGGTGCACCTTGCAAAGAATTATATCTACATTCTTCATTTTATTAGATTCCTACCCCAGTTCCCCAGAGACAGTTTTTAGTATTTATAATATAGTTTTACGATTTCGTGATAATGTCAATTGCTGACAACCGTAAACTGAAATAGATTTTACTTTACTGTTTATGTTTGGACAGGTTTACGAGCGGGCTTTAGTTTTCATGAGTTTTGGGTGTTGCCGTTTAGTCGAGGTGAATTTTATTAACGAATAAATATAATAATAACACTGAATAGTGTTGTTAAATATAAATTTAACAGTAAGTATACCGTTGCAGTAACACAAATTTCTTGAGCATTTTGGGTTTATTGTACTCATTGAAATTGTATCGCACTCGTTTGTTGATCTCTTTTAGGTATAAAGTTGAATAGTTTCTCCCATTTCTCAAGTATCTATTTTTCCTTGCGTATTTCTGTAATTATCCGTTTGCGTGTTTCTTTCCCTTTTACATGTTTTTACACTCGTATAACTTAGTTGGTGTTACTATCATTTCCAGAGCAACATACCTACCACTACCACTATTATTTATTCCTTCTCCAACTTGTGTTTTTTTCCGATCCTTGATTATTGTTTGTGTATCTGTAATACCACTTTTAGGAAATTTGTATTTTATTATTACATTAGGGTCTCAAATAAACAGGGCCGTGTACGAAGAATGAAAACTTGGGGAGTGTTTTGAAAAAGAAATTGTTACCTACCTAATGAATTTTTTATATTTTAGCTTTGAATTAGTTTTCGCTCAATATTTTTTCCACAAAAATGCGTTGATATTACCCTTGAAAAAAGTAGCTTTTTTATAATTGATAACTGAACGGGCGAATACACAAACCAAACAGTTTTAGAGGGGTTTTCAACCCCCAAAAATTCATGGACGGCATTATTAATCGTTTTCCAGAACGTTAATGTCACGTATCCTCTACGGATTTCAGGACGTGCTACATTTTTTAATGTTGGTAACCTACAGGAGTTGAAAGAATCAAGAGATAGTTCACATTGCATTGTTCAAGTGAGGCGAACTGTTTTTCCATACCGGAAAACAATATTCTCCTGCAGAAAAGTCCAAAGAGAGACTTCGTAGATTTCTTGCATTCAATAGCTTCCCAACCCTGCTAATTTGTGGATAATATGGTATTCCTCTGTTTGCAACTTTTTTAAATCCAGATTTACACCGAGATACACAGGATGCACGCTATTTCTTACTGGAGCCTGATTAGATGTTACAGTAAGGGACTAATGAAAGCAACTGACTTCTATCTTTAAAGGATTTTGATAGAAACAGGTGGCATTTTTTGAAATATCGTTTCATTATTTTGTTTGTTCAGCAGCTTCAAAATTTCGATCTCTATTAAAAGGCATAATAAATTTCGTGTCTTTCAGGTACTCACTGATAGGAAAGTAATTGTGAAAGAAGCGATCTTTGATGTAATCCATTATTTAACACTTAGTGAAAATTTTGCATGAAGATTCCCGGGACTCAACAAACAAATTCCGAAGAGTTACCACTTCCAGGGATCAGTGGGAATCCTTTTTATAAGGGCACGCACCTTTGAAAATTGACATTTCGCCATTTTCCTCCGAAACCTGAAGTTTTAACACGGATTTTCTGCATATTAACTTTGATTGCGTATGCTGAAGACCCTTTATTCTTAAAACTGGTATATTTAATGTATTCTAAACCGTATAAACTACCAGTATAATACTGACTCCTCAATTTTTGGTCATACGGAACCGGTTCTGCTTAATATGTTACAATATTCGACCACTTGAAGCACTATTTAGTACTATTAGTACATGCTTCGAACACTTAATGGTTTCAACTCCTCTCTCTTCATTAATAATTTATTACCAATCGATATAAAAGTTGCTTAGGTGTGGCCATTGGTACACGAAGATAATTTGAGGGGTTTGGGGAGTATGGAATATCTCTCAGTGTAGCCAAAATTAGTTTACCCCCAGACTCCCCGGCGGAACCACGTATAATATGCAGGGGAACATCCCTCCACTGGGAAGACTCTCCGTGATACTTTCATAAGGGACCATCAGTTCTTCTTTTCTTGACGAAGATCGTGATTCATGATAATAAGTTCGATACTATTTCTCTCAAATTTTGATGTGGTTGCGAACGCTAAACGTGTTTTTGGATTTGAAAGTCACAGCGGAGGATCTGGGGGTATTTGTCCATATATACCGGGTGGTCATTAAAGCTGGTAGCGATCATATATGTACGGTGTGTTCATACATTCGAGTAAAAGACATATTCCGTGAGTATCTTGACCGATAACATCTTATTTCGTTAGTATTGTTTCAAAAATGATACCACCAATAGGAAAGTCAACACAATAGCTTCGGGCAAAGTTGTATGGACTACCAATCAAATTAATTTCGTCATAATCTTTAGCAGATTAATGAGATTATATCATCTCGAGCAAAATCTATTATATGATCTCAAAAATCAAAATAATTTTCCGATTAAGGCCCAAATGGCAACAAATCGCATAATATCTGAAGATTAATCGGTATAATTAATGACTTATTAAGATAATTAATCCTGTGAAATCAAAAACTCTCAGTCAATTGCTAAAATCAACCAAAATTCCTGCTAGGAAGTAGAATATTGAAATCGTGCTCAAAATAAGGACCAGAATCAATGTAATTCCATTAAAACTTGTAGCATGTTTATGTGTAACTTGTTTATACAAAACAAAATATTAAAGTTTAACCACAAGATTTTTCACTTTGGGTCCGTAAGATACACTAGTGATTTTTGTTGTCTTCTAAGTAGTTCGTTGCTCACTGGTCCTTCTTCAGTTTTCTTGAGTGTACCTGCCCGATGACCTATTAACGACTTCAAATTACAGTTTATTCAGTTGATATGATATATGATTAAGTGATTGAATGCTGTGTTTTTTCCATAAATTGTATATTTCGATCCTAACTGAAACCCTTGTTTGGTTCTTAATTTAGGATATCACTTCAAATGTTAAAAAGTACACGATTATTCACACCTCGAGTCGAAATCAATCTACGGTTCTAAATTTCCATAAAATTCCTGGCTTTTTCGTGTGTGAGATAATTATCAGCGCATAATTTGTCTATAAATCCCGGAAACGTCGTCACACGTACACTTTTCGTTAACCCATGCATTAATTGTGTGAGAATTGTAAACTTATTTATATGCAAATTGATCCAAAAACCATTAACCTCGACCTATACGTCCATTACCGATCCGAACAAGGACCGTTTTTGCGATGAACGATGAAAAAGTTACGGCAACATCATTTTTCAGTGCGAGAACGAGGCCAGGATTTTGTAAAATGGACTTTGTTCGTCCGTCTAATTCGAAAAGGAAGCTCGAGATTGTACAAAATATCAATTTCGTTATTATACCATCTACGCAGTTTTTTTAAACGGTTTGTAGGCGTACCTACACATCTTAAGCCCGGTAGCATAAATACATTACAATATGTAAATCCGGTCGCATTATTTGCATAATAAATTGTGACAGAAGAATTATATGATCTTTTTCATCTTGAATGATAGCGATTTCTCGCAGATTCATAAATTATACTTTTGTGTTGCGCATAAATAATCTTGGTTACGTGCAAAACCAAGAGCGGGGGAGGGTTTCCATCCCTAATATTCTGAGTAGAGTACATTCAGATCGTGAGATTTTGAGAATAATTTCCGCACAGCCCACACTCGCCTAATGAGGTGAGATTTCGATGTAAATTGACGATCAATATTAATTTGAAGAAATGTGAGCAATTTATAACGTTGTTTTGCGGTTTATATGTAAATGTAGGTGGATAACAGGATTCAGTTAACCAGTTTTTTAAGGATCTCGTCCAAAAAAGGGCAAAGTTATCAGTAACGAATGATATTGCTCAAAATGAAGTATCACTAGGCACTACAGGTTCCAGTCTAAAAGGATAGTCAAATTACAACTTAAAATGCTTCAAACTAATTGTATGGTATTGTTCTCCAAAGATGGTCCCTCTGCGACAAAATATGCGCCTGCTTCGGATTGTCTTTATGTCTGTCTGTATCTACGGTTACTTTTTGACTGTAAAGTTCAATTTTGGGAAACGGAGAAATATCTCCATCGATCTGTCTATGTATTCAGTTGACAGAGGAAAACTTCACCTTTTCAATCTTTTAACATTAACAATTTTACTTGTCTTGTTTCTTATGAGTAAAATTTTACATTTTTCTGATGCATCAACTGTGGCGGGATCCCCCCACTTGTATACGGTGTCCATTTTTCGAGTGCATCTCGCTTACCATACAATAATTTTTAATTTTTTGGGAAGAGTGCTTTGGAAAAACAAAACGTTCTTTTATTGTGAAAACATATTTCATTCTTATTTCAAATGGGGCGCGGAGCACAATATAAAATGACGTTCAGAACATATGAGAATATCGTACTACAAATGAAATTGATCGAAAACCCCCCGTTTATTTAATAAAAAAGGCGAAAGATGATGGTGCAATGAACTATCGCATAGAAGGTAGTGCAATAACATTTGACGACGTATGCATTAGTCTTTGGTAAAAAGTGAGCAAAGAGTTTGTATGTCTGAATACATAATGGATGCGGATGAACAGTTAATGTAATTATTACCGCCCATGCAATATCAAATAAAAATAGTATGCCATTCCTTAGGCGTCAGGAAGGAAGCGCCTAATTTGCAAAAAAAACGGGCGCGAACTACATCTAACGGTCCACGTTGCCGATTAACGGCAGGTTTTTAAGGTCCGGCCAGACATTGAAAAATAATTAGATTTTAAAGCGTTTGAAAAGATTTATGAAACTTTATTAAAATACCACGCCGCTATTATTGTGATATAATTAGCGTCAATTGGAAATGGTTACGCAAAAGGAAGCCCAAATTGGATTACATCGCTCGTCGATCCTTAATAGTAATTAATTATTTAAGCTGGCCGACAGAACGTGCTAATTGATTAATAATTACGGTAATTACAGTTCCCAGTGGCAAATTAAATCAAATTAAAAAGTGACCGTATTGTTCTCTGATGATTTTGGTTATCATGTACAAAGCATTGCATAATGTAGCCATTAATGGCTAATTAAGACATGGAATTAAAATATCGCACAATTTACATGCCCACTGATCCGTAAATTAAGAAAAAAAAACATGTTCGGAACAGGTTATAGTAAAAGCATGAATACATTTTGCAATGGATCTCAGTAATACCACATAAAATACCATCTGTGGTAATACTAACCTAAGACTTTTTAATCCACAGTGCAAGTAGGTACCATTACCAAAGAGGGGTACTCTTTGCCATTACGTACTGCGCAAACAACTATAAAACGAATGTTAATCTTGAAAAAACGGAGAAGGGAATGATTATTACTCAAAAAGCACAAACAGAAGGATAATTTTCCGGCTCAATTTCAGTAGGCCGAGAGTTGAGAATTAAGGACGTAAAAAATCGTTCAATTTAATGTTGTTTTGAACATTTTTCGTGGTTTCCATTAGCAAAATATTTTTCAATTCAACTTTTACCAGCGCAAACACTACCATCGCGCTGCTTTATTGAAACTCTCGTTAAAAGATTTAATCTGAAGTACTGCAAGGATATTAAAAAAGTAATTCTCATTGTAAATATCGCGTTACTAGGTGAATCCGAGGGGAAAATCACTGTAGTTGCATTTGGTAGAACTTTCTAGAATTTTCTAGAATGTTTAGGCATTCTAGAATTTGTCTAGAATTTTTTATAATGTTTTAAATGTTTTAGAATTTTAGTTTACACATAGTTTGAAGTGAATTGCCCCGAGGAAAAATCACTGTAAAATCTAGGTGTATACTACTAGCATTTTGTAGAATTTTCAAGAATTTTTTAGAATTACTGTAGAACCTCTTCGAATTTTTAAGAATTGCTTTTACAATTTGAAGTGGTTTACCTCTAGGGTGAAACTGAATATGTTTGCTAAATGGTTCATGACTGCAAGAAGAGTCTTTGACTTGCGGTACTTCTGGCCGATTAAGTTGGTAATTATTCACAAAGTCCGTGGCCACGAAAATTGATCTAGTTGGGCTGAATTTACTAGTGAAAACTGTAAATAAGAAAACGATAATGGGATCTTGTAAACAACATAAAAAAAATGCAAAAATAAATAAAATAAAAAATAAAGAAATATCAGCACTCCAGGCCAGAAAAATTCAAATGCCATGCAAAAAGCGATCGATAGTAATAATTAATTAAAGATTTCTTAATTCGACTGAAACATTCATTTTTATAACGACGACTTAAATCTCTTAATACTCGTAGGCACACTAACTTTCTTCTATAACAAGAACTGTACGAATATAAAATCTGTTTTTCGAACTAGTAAGACGAACTGTCTAGTGTCTTGCGATAATACGCCTAAATAGCGGCAAATGTACCAATCACCAAAGCAATAAGCGGCTACGTAAAAAATAACGATTAACGTACACCACAAAACAAGCCACGATTAACGTCTCTCTCCTCTATTTAAAACAATACCCCTTTCTGTTCAGCATCCACCGCCACTTCCTTAGCAAATTAGTGTCGTTGAACGATAATCTGCATCTGTGTTTCCTTATCTTGAAAAAAACTATTAGCGCAACGATCGGAGATTTAAAGTCAACAAATAATTGCAATTTGTGTACAGGATAATCCAGTGTTATTTTAGGTGCTTATACCAAAGAAAACGTCCGTTTACACAACAATATCCATGGAAAAGTAACATTAGAAATGTGGCAGGGTGTACGAGCGGTACGGGATGGAAAGTATATCAATGCATGAAGTAATTGTTTACGAAACGTGGATAATATTGTATTGAAATGCGTCAATATGTAAGATAAGTAGGTGTATCATGGAGCATTGGGAAATCTGCCAAAACTATAGAACTTCAATCTCTTTGTTACCCAAAAATTGGCCTCAAGCCTTATAATGTTTGTAAACGTGTCTCGTTATAGATGACGTCTAGACGGGTAGGTACCGACCATAAAATACATCTCGCGAATTTTGTGACAGGACTATTGCATTACTCACAATGACTTTTATTAAGATTCTCGCTTTCTTATTATGCAGAGACTAATCAGATAGTAAGTTATTATGGCCAGACTCATTTTTTAGCACTTAAAATGTTTTACATTGTTAGCAGCGTCTTGACCATCGAATTCGACTGGCTTTATGTTCCAACTGTAATAAAAATGAAGAATTGTGCTCAACCAGAGGCTAGGTGACAAATCAAAGATGAATCTAATTCAAAAACTTCTGCTACTGTATAATTCGAAGAAAATAATCGTGGGTGAACATGTCAACTTAAAAAAAATATTTTGACGCTTTGCTATATAAACATAAATAAATACCACAAACTGCGAAACCGTCCCGACCCTGTATTTCAGGACGAATTTTTTTGGAGGAAATCACTGTAGGTACGCCTAACACACTATCCACATTTGCATAAACACCCACCCATTTTTCGTAGCATGTAGGTATATAAAAGAACACCGACAGGTGCAAGGCCACGAATGGTGCCTTCACCCTAACGTTTCTAACAATTTCTGCAATAATCCGCCATCACTTAATTATTTGCCAAAAAAACGACATTATATTTAATTAACGTCCTATTTCTAAATTAACGGCCAATTCCCGAAAAGATATTTATAGATTGAATTTGGGTTATTAAAATCAATTATAAGCTCGCCACTTCTACAAGTATTGTTTTTAATTATCCGACAGTTACCAACGATTTGGATCTTGACATCTAATTATTTTCTACAACAAAATTTTGATGGGTCCAAAGGTTATTGCATTTTTTTCGTCCTAAATGAAGATAATCAGCGTTTTCCATTAAGGCAATTTAAGAGTTGATTGATCAATGTATTACCTAATTGCAATCGTGTAGGAGTGGTATTTGATATTATCTAACTGTAGATGGTCTTTGTAGCTTCATAGTGTTTAGAACTTTAAGTTTTGCCATATATTTACACTTCTAATGCTTAATTTCTTACCAGGACAAATTTAATTTTATAAGGCTTTAAGCTGTTGTAACCAGTCTAGTGCTTCTGGAGAAATGCGATGAAGTGCTTCAAAACCGGGATTAAACTTAGAATTTGGACATTCCTCAACTATATGTTGGATGGTTTCTTTAGGATCTCCGCATAGGCAGGCTGGATTGTGTTCTGGATTCCATTTGTGTAGTATATAATTGCATCTTCCATGTCCTGCTCTTACACGATTTAATTTTACCCACATTTTTCTTGGAAGATCAAGCCCTGCAACTTCATTGGACGGTTCTTTCATTAAATTTCGATTACAAATTGTGTTATAATGCTGTATCAAAAAAATTTCCCAACGTTCTTTAATGGAATATACATTTCAATGTATGTAGTCTTCTTCCCATAACGGGTTTTGTGATTTTAATCGATGAAAAGGTAAATTATTTAGATCTAAATTTATGGGGAAATCGGCGATATTTTTATATTTGGCGATCGTAAGTCGTACACATGATACATACGCCTTTCTGAAATTAATCCTAGCGATTTTGGAACAGATCCATTTTTGACCATCCGTTTGTCCGTGTGCATGATACTTTGTTTAGAAACGTGAGATCGCTTTGAAAATTGGTACACATGGTCTTAAAGGATATAAGAAAGGTCCCTATTGTTTTTAAGTTACGCAGACTATCGAGTCAAAAAGTTTCACTCCAGGATCGTTCGGTATTCAGTTGTATCGGGTTTGATATTTGATTTAGTGACAATGGAAACTTTCCCTAAACATTTCTAAATTGTTCTCAAATATTTGAATAACTTAAAAGTACTACCTTTTTTTGAGGCCGGAAAAAAAATGTCTGAGATCGACCGGGAAAAAACATTTTCTTATAGAATTTGGCCCGTAGAATCCATAATTTCAAACAATTTGAAGATTGGGCTACTAGAAGTTACAGCCCTTTGAATTTTCTTTCGAAATTGGTTTCTAGTCCATAACTTTTGATTGAGAAGTCTAATCGAAAAAGTACGAATTGTTTTGGATTCTACGCACCAAAATTAATAAGAAAAAGTGTTTTCCCGAGAAATTTTGGTGCAGTCGATTTTTGGTAAAAAAGGAAGGTTGTACACTGCCTTTTTTTGAGCCCCGAAAAAAAAATTGACTCAGATCGACCCGGAAAAAAATTTTCTTATAGAATGTGGCCTGTAGAATCCATAATTTCAAACAGTTCCAAGATTGGGCTACTAGTTCAAAAGTTACAGCCCTTTGAATTTTTTTCAAAATTGGTTTTTTGTCCATAACTTTTTATTGAGAGGTCTAATCGAAAAATTCATTTCTCTTCATTTTTTCACTTAGAGCAATACTTATCGAGATAATTGAAGTCAAATACGAAAAATAACGAGATTTCGCCGTTTTTTCTTCGTTTTTTGTTGATAACAATATGTTCCGGGATTCAGCGGATTTTTTTTACATAGAATACACTTGGTCTCGTTGAGTGAAGGGACTACATCCAGTTTAGACTACTTTTGGAGCTAATTTGACTGGACTATATACGTAAGTTTTATGAAAAATTTCGTTTCCTGCCATGACAATTTTGGCAGTTACGACGTCCCTGTTGGCGTTCGCAAAATATTGGTGGTACCGAACGATACAACGTCAAACACAAACTGCACAATATGGCGACGGTTACCGGTCTCGTGCACAGATTACCGAGGGGAATTCTGGATAATAATAAATAGTATAATAAGGTTGTATTTGTGGCTTTTTATAGTTTATATTAATCAGTTGGCGGTTGTCCAATGGCAAAATCTACTTTAGTTCTATTTACCTATGGGAAATTACTATTAAGTAAGTAAATTGAATGTTGCCAAAAACAAGTCGGCCTTATGACTCTTCGGGATTTTGTTTTGTATTTGGTCCACGTAGTTTTGGATGGCCCGGTCACGGCTCTTCTGCCATCACATCCGACAGGATAACAACGTTGAAAAAATTACACAACTTTGACGAAAACGATACGATCGCTAGTGGCACAACTATTAGTCTTGCAATGAAAGTTAATTTAACATAATAGTCTCCCGTTGGGCACCAATTTGAACAATACCACAAAGTGTTCCTAAGGCCATAAAAATTAGTCGTGCACTACGTGGGATTTATCCTTCAAGTATATTTGCACTCGCATAAAAATGCTTTCAAAATATAGGGGGTTTGAAAAAAACATTTCAATCGCACTTTTCTTTAGATAAACAGTCGCTCCGACGCCCAGATCGCGATTTCCTAGAAAAATTGTGCGATCTGATTCATATCGTGCAATCATTTTTAGTGCATGATCTAGTTCTAGCCGAAAGAAAAATGTGGCGACAACGATATTCTGTCACCAACCAAAGAGCTTTCCGGATTTACCTTCGCAATTATCGTATGCTCTCGTTTAACCTTGCGAATTATATTTTATATAAAATTTATTGACCAATTGAAATCACAAGCGAACAATAAAAATTACCAGACCAAAAAATTTAGTTGACGCCGCAGTAATTACTTGCGTTAATTATAAATGAGTTGTAAAATTGGCAATATGCCCAAGCGTATCACTGGAGTGATAAAAATAAGTCGTCTTCTACCAAAGACGTCGCCGTTATAATTGCTGGTTTGACATCGATGAATCAATCAAATTTCCATATCTGTACCAAATCAACTGATTCATACGTGTAAGCAAAGTGGATTGTTTTTTTAGGAAAGTTAGTGACTGATCGATTTAAAAATGGTGACATAATTCCGGAGTCTCCTACCTACGTTAATTTATTGAGTCAGTCACTTCCGAATCTTACCACGAAATAGTAAATTCTTACTCTATTATATGATTTGCATGATTAAGATTCATTCATAAAGTGGTTTTGAGTGGGTTGTCTGCGGTTCGACACAACTTACTCCATTTTTTTCCTAAACCCGAAGGTTATTGGTACCGAGAGGTTGTTATAAATTAGAAATGGACGCAGTTTCACACGAATTTGCATAATTTTCAACAAACTTAAGGCGATTTGAGCTTTTTTTAACAATAATTTGCATTAGCGATTTTGAAAGGTTACGGTCTATATATTGAGAAGATTAGTTACTCAATCCGAGCCGATCTCTCAATAGATCGAGGCATTTGTTTTTTCATCCTTGACTTGTACATACCCCGTATAATTTAGAATGACTCAATCATAAACCTCCCACACTAAAGGGTACAAGGATACCTTGGAGTGGGTAGAAGAAGATACCTAAGAAATACAGGTTGAGGTGTACAGAATATTAATTTAAAAACATAGCAAAAGTGGAGCTTTTTTTAGAACGAAATTGTTAAAAATATAGTCATAATGTGGTTAGTGGTATTCCACTTATCGCGAAATTGTTCCAGGAGTAGTTTTCGGTAACAAACAGCCGAACGTGTTTATAATGATGGAGTAATTATTGCATTAGTTTTATTGTGAAAAGCCCAAACCACGTATAATATCTAGGCCAAGTCATAAACTCATGCCAAATAAAAGTCGATGTTCCACGCCCTAAACATGTACGAAGTTCGAAAGCAGCCAGAATTAATAAATTACACCGTTTTTACAAAGCATTTCATCCACCAAGACATTAGTTGTGTGATTTTGTAGGTCTAATTATAGTTACGGATGCGTCCCATGAACTTCTAGAGTTGTTGATATACGAGGGACACTAGAAAACTACACTACCTAGCTATGAAAAAAACAAATGAGAAATTAAGGTGTCAGATTGTGTCATATTTTGTTACATAAATTTGAAATTCTTGTGAAAATTACCTTGCATATTATGTGGCGTTTTGTGCGACAATATTAGTTTCCTATCTCTAGCAATTCAGTTATTAGTTTGATTTCAAGTTATGCAATTTTAATCCCTATTTTAATACCAGGAAATGGCATTACCGTTCTAAGCACGTACTATGCAGCTCCTCGGTAGCTTAAGAGCAAATGAATTGTATATTTTCGTTCAATGTCTGTTTTAATTAACTATTACTTGTTTAAGACCTAGAGTTTTCACTTCTCAATAACTTTATTCTCTGAATAAATTCCATGGATATCATTGTTGATCTAATCGTTGTCAAGGTACTTATCGAGAGATGGAACGGTTGGTCCTTAGTTGTTTAAAAGTGTTATTTGCTTGTTGGTAACTTTATTTTCATGTTAATCATGTGATCAACTACACTTCTGGCATCTGCTACAAAAAAAATCCTAATATTAACCTAAAGTAATAGTTTAGGAGACTCATTACCCTCGATTAACTTACGAAAATGCCAAAGGATTAACTACACAAATATTTATTAACACCTGATACAATTGTTGGACATGAGAATTAAAATCTGGCATGAAAACTCTATCCGGATCACAAAAAGAATTTGAATAAACACACAATTAATAATTATGCATAAATCTTATTCCGAAACACATAAAATGAAAAATTAAAACAAAATTCTATCCGAATAAAAATAGCGTAAAGAAACGTACACGCTTTCCAACCGTCGGGGACCAGCAACGTTTATTCGTCGATTCCAGTATGTAACGAAACACCACCTCCACAAAAAAAATCTCGTTCTCTAGGACTTTCAAATAAAGCTGCTCATCACGTCATTCGTCGAGTCGGCCGCCTCCTGTTATAACACACACGTATCGATTCAGAAAATATAAAAATTGCAATGTTGTCACTGATTAGTATAAAAAATTGATTCATCTAACTCAAAGGAAGAATTAATTTTGTATAATCATCTTTTTTCATATGCTATAAACCAGGTCATTCTTGAACTGCATTTATCAAAAATTCTGTATCAATAATATCCATTTTGAAGACACAAAGCATACTAACTAGTCTAGGAAAGAAAGCATAAATTAGTATTTTTTTTCAAAATGCATCAATTTTCGTAAAAAATAGAAATGCAGTTTTCACCTAATTTGGCTTTGAAGCTCTCTAATTTAGTATTTGCCGAACAGGGCTAACTTTTAACAAGCCACATATTTCGGTTCCTATTGATGATACATCATTCAATAATAGTAGATTATTTTATGTGAAGAAGTATTACTTTCATGGCTTCTCTTCTAGATGAAATGTGGTATTTTTTCTTCAAACTATCGCAAATTTACCTAAAACATTTATTTCAATGATCGTTCGTTAAATTAAACGTCATTGTCAGGTTTGTTTTTCTGAAACTACTTTAGAAACAACTATACTTTCGTCTCTAAAAGGAGCGAAGAAAATGTGATTTTTCTTTCTAGTGAGGAAAGTAAAAAACACTTGCTGCGTTAATCTTAATAATGACATTTAAAATTGAAACACGCCTGTATGTAAATCGCTATGTGTCAAAATTCATTATTGCATACGATAATTTTTCAATTTTGATTGCGGTTTCAGAAAAAATTATGTGTAAAACTTGAGAAGAAAGTGTTTTTCAACTCTCGTTCAATCGCGGATAAAAAAGCTATACCTAGCCTTTAATTACTTAAAAAATCATCGGATTGGTTAGAATTTGAAACAATCCCCAAGCTGATTGGTTGTTGTATATTAATGGAGTGTATTAATCAGTGAAAAATTAAATTGTTGTGTTTCCATAACCACACTTTTCCCTCCGGAGATAGGAAAAGGAAAAGTAAAATCTGTTCTAGCTCTAGCGATAATGTCTAACTATGCGCCTACTATACAGTCGAACAATGACCTAACATTTTGACGTTCCGGAAAAAAATCAGGTTCTTTGTCTTTTTGAAAGCTATAATTTCGTTCTCCGCAGTTTCTTTCACAAAATGTATAGGTACTTTTCGAGTTTTTCGCAGATAACCAGTTAAAAGCACTGACCTTTTCTATGAAAAACTGATACCTTCGGTCGCGAATAACTCTGCATAATATAGTTGATCTTTAGACTATTCCCTACCTACTGTCATAATTTCAATTGAAAAAATAGTCAAAACTGCGTTTCCTGGACTGAAGTAAATTACACCCCGATTCAAAATGTTGCAATATTGAGCAAAAAGTAGTTTCGAACCCAGAACCAGAGCTTCAAATACTTTGTAATTAAATACTTTTATGGAAGCAGTATTTGTATTTGTAACTCAAATACTTTCACAAATATTTAGTATTCGAATACTTCGCAAAGTATTTGGATACTTCGTAAAGTATTCGAATACTTCGCATAGTATTTAAATACTTAACCTTCCTTTTTTACCAAAAATCGACTACACCAAAATTTCTCGGGAAAACACTTTTTCTTATTAATTTTGGTGCGTAGAATCCAAAACAATTCGTAGTTTTCGATTAGACCTCTCAATAAAAAGTTATGGACAAAAAACAAATTTCGAAAAAAGATTCAAAGGGCTGTAACTTTTGATCTAGTAGCCCAATCTTCAAACTGTTTGAAATTATGGACTCTCGATCGATCTCGATCTCAGACAATTTTTTTTCCGGTCTCAAAAGAAGGCAGTACTTTTAAGTTATTCAAATATTTGAGAACAATTTAGAAATGTTTAGGGAAAGTTTCCATTGTCACAAAATCAAATATAAAAATCCGATACATCTGAATACCGAATTTGATAGTCTACGTAACTTAAAAACAATAGGGACCTTTCTTATATCCTTAAAACCATGTGTACCAATTTTCAAAACGATCGCACGTTTCTAAACAAGTTATCATGCACACGGACAAACGGATGGTCAAAAATGGATCTGTTCCAAAATCGCTAGGATTAATTTCAGAAAGGCGTACGTACCATGTGCACGACGTACGATCGCGTTGAAAACTGGTACACGTATTCTTAAGGATATAACTAGTTGGTATAAGAAAGGTCCTGGTAGGTACCTCCTATATAATAATATAATAATAATATTACGCTTTTACTCCCCTTAAATTTGTATATAACAATAGAAATATAAAAAAGCTAACCCCATACAAAGTATAACTTGATTTTTTAAGTAGTATTAAGCCTTTTATCTAGTATACTATTTTAAATTTTTAATGTATTTGAGTGACAAGTATTTGAATACTTTTTACTGTATTCGAATACTTTTCAAAGTAAGATAATGAAATACTTTTCAAAGTATTCGAATACCTTTGATAGTATTAGAATACTTTTGAAAGTATTCGAATACATTCTAAAGTATTTGAATACTTATTTTTTTAAGTATTTGAATACTTTTCAATGTATCTGTATCTAGTATTCGCTTGTGCTGGACGTAAAAGTATTTAGTATTCAAATACCTTTGATTTGTGTAAAGTATTTACTATTTAGTATTCAAATACTTTTTGAAATTATTCTGCCCAGCTCTGCCCAGAGCTCTTATCCATGTAGGTTGGGGGCTCACATTTCCGGTGTTTTTAGATTTAGTCTCAATTGTGAGGCAATACCAAATAAGTGTGGTTCATGTAACTGTTCATCCAAAATAAGAACAGAAGTCTTCAAACTCATTTTTCCACTTACTCTTATGACCTATACGTTATTACGTGGAAATGTTGATAAAACCTGTTTATTACTATTTCGCCTGACGTCTTTAAGGAAAAAAATAACGTCTAGTGTTAATTAAACCTATATATGTGAATGTAAAACGGTGTAGGTAGCGGAAACGTTGCACCTTGATATAAAAGTTGCAACATACCTGCGTGGGCTTTACACAGCTGTTAAATTAAGTTAAAATTGCCTATTATTTTATTATTTATACGCATTATAATTCTAGACGATTTTGTCTAATACACTAATCTGGCACTCGATGGATTACAAGGACGAGGTCGTTCCCATTTCGCACTTCTCTACCATATCATTACGCATTAATAACATTTTACGATTGGATAAATTACTATTATCCCAATGTCTTTATTATGCGTAATACTATATTAGGAACAGATCGCAAGTTTATTGGGATTATTCGATTATGCACTTCGAGTT
Source organism: Photinus pyralis (assembly GCF_008802855.1). Classification (NCBI taxonomy): domain Eukaryota; kingdom Metazoa; phylum Arthropoda; class Insecta; order Coleoptera; family Lampyridae; genus Photinus; species Photinus pyralis. Next base: position 27,853,723 of record NW_022170738.1, on the reverse strand, counting down.
TAATCCGTGAAGGTGTGCAATGTTGTGTAATTAATTTATATCTGGGAATTTTGCCCGGTGATACCTTCTACGGTTATGTTTATTGAAATGTTGAATGTTTATCCACTAGCTAGAACTACGTTTGATGATCAAATATCACTTTTACATCATCTCCCATTAGTACAAATAAGTGCTCTAAACTAAGTCTGCGAAATTTTCAGCCCAGAAGTCCCGTGGACATCGGTTCTGATTGTACAATATACTGATTTTTCCCCAAATTCTTGCACAGGAGATATATTTTACAATCATGACCACTGAAGAACATTATTTTAGAAAGGTACGCTTCGAAAAACCTACCCCTATTAAATAGTTATCAATATAAAACATGACTTATAGCAACTTTTAATCATTTGTTCATAGTTAAAGATGAACAAATCGAGAATATCTCGCGTACAACCCAAGAAACGTACAGATCATGAAAAGTTATCCAAAACCCGTGGAGTACGATATTGGCAGTGAAAATTGTGACGCGAAACGTTTGAGCTCCCTTGGAAAGTATCATTGACGTTTGTGTGTGGGCTAGGTGAATCGAGTTACGTAACAAAACCAATAAACAAGATTAACAAAAAGCGTAGTTGCTTTTATGGCCCCGATAAAAAATCAAACATCAAATATAAGTATCGCTATTGTAGGATGTTTTGTGGACAGCAGGCTTCGGTATATTGTTTATGCATAACGTTATCTTTCACTCATTTTTGCAAATGCTTTTAGTAGAATTTGTCGCTTATCAGCGTAGGAAAATAAGCTCGTGTTTCACCAAAATAGGTGCGAGTACACTAGTGCAGATTATAGTTTTCTGACCCGACCGTGTAAATCCAACCCGTAATTTGGGCTGAAAATTGCTTCTTCATATCGCTTCAGATCACTGGATCGAAATAGTTTTACGACTTCGGAGCCCTCGTCAATCCAAACGGATTCAAGGATTGTCCCAGATTACTTTGGATTGAGCACCTCAAATTGTGCTTTACTTCATTCAAACTCAATGTGCATTACGAGAATTAGAAGAATTGGAACGTAAGCTTTAGACAATTTAAAATGAGTCAAAAACACTGCAATTGCTGGTAAGTAAAAGCTGCTATTAGTTATAACAACTTGGAAGCTCTACAGTTGCCCCAAAATTTGGGAAAACGATAGATCCCCCACTTTAAATAAATGACAACAACGTAGGGAGCTCTACAGCCCCAAAATTTGGGAAAACGATAGATCTTCCACTTTAAATAAATTACAACAAGGTAGGAGCTCTACACTTGCCCCAAAATGAGGAAAAACGATAGATCCTCCACTTTTAAATAAATTATAACAACTCTATATTCGATATACTTGCCCCAAAATTGGGGAACCTGACAGATCCTACACTTTAAATAAATTATAACAACTTGGAAGCTCTACAGTTGCCCCAGAATTTGGGGAAACGATAGATCTTCCACTTTAAATAAATGACAACAAGGTAGGAGCTCTACAGCTACACTTGCCCCAAAATTGGGGAAAACGATAGATCCTCCATTTTTAAATAAATTATAACTTGTAACTCATCCTCATCGGTGGAATAGCGGATGCACCTCGAAAGATTAGCGTGAAAACCGTAAAAATTTCAAATCATTTACACAAGTTTATTAGCGCGGATCTTCTATAACACTAATCGATACAACCTCCGCGATTAACAGTGTTAATTCCTCGTCACAAGCCTGTAGAAAATGAATTTTATTCCCTACGGCACTGGGAAAAATTTTACCTACTGTAATAATTTTTTGTAATGAAATAATGCGCAGTAATTAATAGTAATAAATAATGCTCAATGACTTTTACCTTGCGGAATGATCTCCACTTAGGATTATTAAAACCTGATGCTTTCGTTCTACCACTCTCAAATAAGTGCCCATATAAATTGATTTGTTTAAATATATTATTATTTGGTTTGGGTTCCCTAATCATTAATAAAAAATACACAAATTGGATCTATTCAGGAACGTTACTTTAAGTGCAAATTTCATAAAAAATTCAATTAACTTATCTTATAGATAAGTTGAATTATTGACATCTGCGGTTCTCCTTTGATAGGGGAAAGGTGAAAAATTGAATGGTGGAACGCCTTTTTTACATTACAATCGAACTATTGTATCGCCAACTTTTTTGTTTGTGGTTTGCATGATGTTTAAAATATGCGATATGTTTGCCTTTACTAGAAGTATCTTCGGTTAGAATTTCGAAAAAATATCTCTAAATAAAAAAGTTGACATTGCGAATCCTGCGCACATTATTCGTGAAGAATTTTCTTGGTCGAGGTGCCAGAGCTACCGAATTCAAAAAGAACGAACTAAATACGCACCCACAGACGATTCGATTAGTACCTACTGAGATTCCCACCCCTTGCGGGCGAGCAGTAAGATACGACGGATGACGGATAGGGTGAGTTACACGGAAACTTGAATTCTATATGCCTTAAATATCAAAAGTCAGATAAATAAAATTTGCCCACGGAGTACTCCCGGAGCGTTCGCATTCGGAAAGTCTTCTGCTTGGAAGATTCGCTTACAAAAGCTCATCTCGTGGATATTCGATTCGCCCTCCTTGAGTAAATTTCCGTCTGTCTGTTTATATGTTTGTCCGTCTGTCCGCTCGTCTGTACCAATCCTAGTCCTCCAGTTTAAGCGCTTTCGTTTTCGTTTCATTCTTATACGGTGTAGCATAGCCCCGAGACTAGAACGACAAAGAATTTTTGAAGTAGTCACATTCTTCCCGAGTCCTTTGGTTGGTCGCGAGTTTTTAACTTGTTTTAATTCGCAGTCGATTGAAATGTGGCGTCATGCATAAATTAAAAGCGCAGATTTCGTAATTTACAAAGTGCCAAAAATGCCCTTCGTATTTAGTTCACGTCCTACTCCAATCCTTCTGAAGTTCTCAATTTCATTTCAAGCTCGCCTCAGTTTAAGCGCATTTTTAAGATTTAAAAGAAGTGCTATTTTTGGGTTTTGTCTGTCTGTCCGTCTGTCGGGATACACTTCTGCGATTTGGAACTACTTTTAAGGGAATAGTCAAAGTCAAACGACCATCATTTTTCGCTGTCTTAAAGAGGGGCCCCCCATGAATTATTTCCTGGACTGTTTTCTACCAACTGCCGCCCTTCTTTCTGATCTCTTATTAAAAGAGGGGGGGGGGGGGGGGGCTGGTTTTATCCTTTATGGTACTCTAATGGAAGGTCTCAACGAAAGAAATTAATCTACCAACCATAGGCCTTCTCTTCGACCCCTTTTCGTGCTCGGATATAATTCCTTATATCTCAAGAGCAGATCGTCGGGGGAGGGTACCAACGACGATTGGAACGTCTGGAAAAAGTATATCCATTGGTAATGTCAAAACTTTAAGGGCGAATATCTGCAGAACGGAGTGTCTGAGGAGGGCGGAAAGATGGTTTAAGACGAGACACTGGCAATGTAAAAACTTAATCTCGAAAATCTTGCAGAGAAAAGGGAAAATGCAGAGCTTGATTCTTCTTGCATTATATAGCGTGGGTTTTGAATGTATTCCAGGTGTCCTTTAAATCAATAAGTATATCATGCTACTACCTTACACCCTTTCCCGTTTACGTGATTTAAATCTTCCTAAAGTTCTTCGCAAATGTCTATTCAGACCCCTCCTCCTTCTCCACAAGTTTCTTTCAATTTCTTTTTTCTTTTAAATTCTTTCTGGAATTTGAGTCAGGTGATCATGGATTTGAGATTTAAATTACTAAAAATTTCTTATTCGGAGTTGCTTCCTTCATTTTTGATGTTTCTTCTTGCTTTGATCGTTTTGCTAATTTTTGGGTCAATAATTTGGATTTTTTCACTACCTGAATCATTTTGTTGTTTGTTCTTCACTTTCTGTGGGCAGCTACTTCATTACGTTCCCCATACGGGGTTGAATTCCAGAAAAACTCCTGTCTTCTAAAATATTATCGAAATCGAAATCACTACTTGGGAAATTTGAAGATATCACTAACATATTTCTTTACTTTTTAATGCAGCGAGTTCAGGAAGTGAGCCATAAACTCACAATCCAGTTACTCACCCCCAAAGAGTTTTTCTTTTGAATGTTGTGGAAGTAATAAAGTTTTTAATTACAGCGTGAATGATTGGCTCATGGAAGAAAACTCAATTTGACATGGTGTACTTGAATCATGCATTAAAATGAATCATTTCAATGTTATAAAATAGCAATAAATTATTCGCAAAGCTGAATCATTTATGAACAAATTTAGTACTTACCGTATTTCTCGCGTAATTTGTAGTAATTCCAACGGGTGTGATATCTCAAATCTTAATTTTTTCGTAAAATAATCAAATCGTGCTTTTATTAGCTTTAATTCGAAACAGTTAATCTTTCATGTTTGCCTCTAAATCTATTGAACACACGCGCTAAGATTAAATAGCCCCTTTGACAGTTTTCTTTTGGTTTTCCTTCTTCAGGATTTGGTTCCCTTTATTTTCGTATAAGTTGAATGAAATGTTTATCCAGGCGCCAGAGTTCGGTTTGTCATTCTGAGTGGTACAAATATCTACTAGGTACACAAAATGGCGGCGGTTACCGGTATCGCTCTTAGTTTATCGGTGGATTAGAAAATCGGAAACCGATCTAACATAAACTGAAACAAAGTACAGTCTTATTGCAATGTGAGTAACAGAATGCTCTAGTTCACCGTCCAAGATGAGGGATGTTAGGTACTCACTGAAGTTATCTGATCAAATAGGTACTGTTCAGATTTAAATCTATTTCAATTCGAACCGATTTAAAACCAATTTACCAATGAAGTCAGTAGTGCGTTTAACATGCACTCTATACATAGGTAGGTATAGGTAGTGTTAATCGTAATTTGCAAAAGCTCACGTAAAACGTTCCTGTTTATTCGATGTAGCAACTTCATTCATGAAATAGTTTAAATGACATTACCACCATATCGGGGTTAGCCGCAACAAAAATTTATAAGCAAGGCTTGATAAGGTAATTGCTTAGCAGATATATTGTGGTCACTTGATGACAATGCAAGGATTGGCCAAAAAAAAGCCCTTTTTATACTAGGACGTTCAACGGCAAATCAGACGAAAAATTTTAAGTACATTAATCGTCTGTTGGAAGGCCGATGGGATTCGGTCGGAAAAAGATGGCTGACACGAGGTGACATGCCCTAACAAATTTATTGTATAATAATTTTATTGCTCGCGTTAGTCATAGGAACTCCATAAAATTTCTAATTTTCGTAACGTTCGTATTGTTTAAACAAGTTTAACGACACATGACTAATGGTCCATTTTGCTAGTTCCATACTCAAAATTTGGGCACGGAATTAAATGTCAACGTAAAGATTTTTTGGGTAATTTACTTGGCGTTTAGTCACCCAGAGATGAGGTCGGCAACCTATTAATTTGTTAACTTTTTACCCGGTATGGATGATTTGATTCATTATAAGAAACGGGATCTAATCAATTGTACGGTAACGACAGGGAGCCTGTCGCCTGTATGTCGCAGTGCACACCCTAGAAATTAATCGATCCTACTGGAAGGAACAAAGGAAGAATTTTTAGAAGCGTTAGTAACGGTTTCGGTTGTCTTCTAATAACCAGCCCAACTTGGGCGCCTTTAAACCGTCTCGCTCCTTTGTGGTCGATTTCAAAACGTTTTTTGGCCGAAGTCGAATAAGTTTCAGAATTATGATTATCTAAGAAAAGTTGACGAAGTGCCTAATTTTATGAAATTGGGTTAAAGTATTACAACATTCGTTTTCGACAACAGTAGCGGTGGCATAAATAGTCGGTTGTGGGAAACTCTTGCGACAAAGCTGGCCGAAAATATAGAGAAACCCAAATATAGTTTATAGAGAAGAGATAGGTCATCGTACTTCCGATTTTTTCCCCAAAAAAAAGCGGAGAAGTTGTAGAGAAACTTCGCCATCTACTTTAGGTTTTCTGAGAACGGTATATCTAAACTTAAGTTTAAGTAAAATGGAGGGGACTTTATACTAAAATACTCGGTCACTCTTTCCTACCATCAGTTGCTACTTATTTTTAGATAGGCGAACAACCGCCGACGAGTTTTTTTCGTTTTGAACGGTTGGTAGAGCGCGAATTAAAAGTGCGGGAATTTTTATTTAGTGCCAATTTTCAAAATGTAACACGGCTGTTTTTGCAAAAGTGAAATTTGTGCTGTGCGTTAATAAAATACCAGAAATAAAGTGAACGGTGGTTAGACTTCCCCTACAAGAATGGTGGTGAATCGAATAACAATGCCTCCAACGCAGCCCATCACCAAAAGACTATTCCTAAATCGAAAGGTACTACTACGCTTTATTTTTTTTGTGTTCCTCCATAACCTTGATTGTGAAAAATTTTTGATGTAAAAATAGGAAAGGTATTTATAACACTGGCGATCGGCAGACAGACGCAGGTATATCGCGCGCACGTGGATATTTGGTGATTTTCTTCGACAATTGGTTACTATGGTATTTCGTTTTCTCGCATTTCTATTTTGGTTTCCGAAAGTGCCATAAATTTTTACTTTTATCTAACTGGTTAACAATGGCACAACTGGCACAGAGCCAAAACACGACCCATATGGACGATTTTTCGATGTATGTATGCCACGGTAAGACGATGATGTTTTTCCACCTTTGGACTGTTTACGCATCAACTTGTGCGTTATTGCATTTGATTGCGAAACAAAATTGCACACCTATTCGCAATTAATTGATTGAGCAAACTAATTATGCTGTAATTGCGCGCGGTAGTTCATTCGAGACATAAAGCCATTCATCTTAATCAATGAATTACATGAATTATGAAACGATCGTACATTTATTTTTACTGCTTCGTCGGTTTTGAGGCAAATGTGGAAACTACCCCAGTAAAAGGAAAATCGCAACAGGTAGTAATCAGTAATCACCCTCCAATGACAAAAGTACTGTAACCAATACAGTATAGCCGGAAATTTGGTTCCAGGTTGTACAAGTTTCTTTTCTTGAACAACTAAGCCCTTACTAAGCCCTTCTACGGGCTATGTACGGCATTTTTACATTCTTGGTAATATTGCAATTTTAAATTTTTGGTTGCGTATAGTGGAAGTAGTGGAGAAAATGTACAAATTGTCGGTAAAGTTGACACCTTCACCAAGCCAAAATCGTTTCGACTAATGTTGATCAACAACGGAAGGGTATTCTTGGCACCTATAGTGAGAAAACAACATTTTGCATTGGGTGTTTGTTGGTGATCAAAATTAGTATATAACAAATATTTTTAACGAGATTTTTAATTTAGAACTCGATTATGGATTTACAACAGCGGAGCCATAACACAAAAATTACGCAATTGAACCGAATATAAAAGAAGCATTTTCAATTGTGCGTCATAATTTCCATTTCGAAATTTTCTGTTTTCGGTCATAATTAGTCCGTAATTAAGCTAAAATTAGGAACCAAAGATTCTGAATTTAGTATAGCAATACCAAAAATCGCTTTTTTGTACCGATGTTATTTTCTGTTGTTAGTCAAAATTAGTCTTCAATTAAACTAAAATTATGAATAGACTTACTACCAGAGAGTTGGGTACCCCCTCCCCCACACTTTTCCTTCCCGTTACTTCGTTTCAAAATTTTCTGGATCTGATCAAAATTCTGCAATGTTTAATCCATAGGAGAGTCCATACGCGACCACGGTTTTTGTTTGGCGTTCTTAGTTTATTCGCTGAAGTTGTTAGTCTGAATGCCTACCGCATTCGATGAGCCCGTCCCTGGCTCCCTGCAACAGTATTGGGGAATTACGATAATTCAACCGCTTTAACCGGATTGGTAGAAATCACCATAGAAACAATTGTGGCAATAATTGTAACCATAGCAAAATCTACCAACCCGGTTTAACCGGTTGAATTATCGTAAATCCCCATTATCGCGGTTCACAACTTTCTAATTTTTTTCGTACTTACTCAGAAACGTAGGCGGGGATGGGCTGTAGACAGAAACGATTTGTTTATTCACTTCACCCCCAGGCCCCAATTCGATTTTAACTTCAACTCGTAATTTACCAACACAATTATTGTAGTTTTGAACCCTCTCAATTTATTAGGGTCTGAGGAGAAATCTGTCTACAACGAAATCAGGCATAAAGGTATAGAAGGCTGTCAACGAGGCTGTCAAAAACGTTTTTTTATATACCTGTCTAAAAATTCTTTTGAAAAATTATAGTGGTAAGAGTCTGCACGTTTTGGGGAAGGACGTAGAACAGCAACAGTAAAGGACCAATCTTCATTTACTTACAACTGACATACAGGGTGCGTTATGAAAGTAATGCATGATCTCGCACCTGATTTTATCGTGAATTCGTACTCATTTTACGTTAAATCGGAGAAATGTTGTGTAAATTTGGGTAAATTTTAAGGCAATGCTACAAATGTTGAGGAAATTAAGGGAAATGGTGGCAATTTTTTGGCAATGAACAAAATCTCTACCCCCCGTAAAATAAGTAAGGGAAATTCTTGTCCCTCATATAGTAAACTTCGAGGAAGTATGTAGACAATGGACGAAATTAGACGAGAAATTAGAGGAAATTCTGGGGAAATATTAGAAAATTTTGGGAGCGAGGAAAAATCTAGAGAAAGTGTTAAGGAAATTAAGGGAAATGGTGGCAATTTTTTGGCAATGAAGAAAATCTTGTGTCCCCTGAAATAAGTTGTAATGTAACCAACCACTCGTACAAATTGTAACGCTCTCAAAACAGTCAAGGTGCTCCCACACTCGATTCGGATTTGTACACTCTCAAGTACCAACTAGCTTCCAGCGGAGGCTGGGTGAGTTCAAAAATAAAATGTTCGAGCGCCACAGAGTTACAATTTTTTTAAAGAGTTAAGTGTACAAAACCTTGCAACTACTGGATAACTCTGAATTCCAGTAGCCACGAGTCGTTCGCCACAAGACTGTATAGAATAAAAAAACAATCCAGCAACGTTTGGTGCTTTTTATTTACACAAAGCGAAAATAATAAATCACTCATAGGCACGATAACAATATAAATAATAATTACGCTTATGATGGTGTAGCAGTTTCGTCAATAAACAGAGAATTATGTGTCTCGCTTGCACACAAATTAATCAGGTAAGGTAAATGACTAACGGCGAATAAATGAGTGATTGGATGAATAACCTTAGAATTACCAGCGTTCCGGTGTACGGCAATCCCTCTCTGAAACCTGGCCAACTATATATAGAGCAAAGCTAACTGTTAACCTTCCCAAAGCTACTGGAACTACGTACCCCTAAACCCAAAGCAATTGCTGTAGATTTCTAAATTATAAATTCAACAGGAATACTCAAATAACGCAACCTAGCCCACCGTACAATGTACAGCTGTATAATCAGTAGTGTAAAGCAATGATAATGAATTCGGTATGCAAGCGTGCAGATGGCAAAATGTCTAATGGAATGTATTTTCATGCAAGCTACTGCTAACTGCTACCCAAGCTACTACTCAAGCTGGTTATTAAATTCCCAAGCAATAATCTACTAGCTACTATACAAACAACAAGATAACAGATTCAAATATGTACAAGTGATTAATTAACACTCTTCCCAAAATATGTTATAAAGGAGTGCAACTTATCTACTGGCTGCGCTGTAACACCCTTTTGTAGGAATGGCAACCTTGATCCCACACTGACTGCTGATAGGATTGAATTGACCGTCGATGGAATGTCCCCTTTGACCTCACCTTGAAGATAGCGCCAAGACCAATGGAACTCAGGTGTGTAATCGTCACGAACTTAATTGGTTTGATTAGCCCCGTACTAAAACTAAATGGGAATTACCAAAAGTGTCTTACCACTGAAGATATATATAAAAAGAACACAGAACTTACCCCTAACAGAATTAGGGCTGACGTAGATATCTTCTTAAAAATTGATTGCTCTTTAGAGCCGGAAATCCGTAAGATGAGGAACGATCGGAAGAATCCAATTAAAATGCTCCTCAATCCAAAAATAATAGCAATTACCCAATCCAGAAAAACTGCTGCAGACCCTCTACTCCAAAAATCCGAGTCTTGAGGAATATACAATTTTCGGTAAAAGCTACCCACAATCAAAATCTAAAGATCGTCGTCTTAGTGCAATGTCGAATGTAAAAGTGAAATTGTTCCCATAATCTACCTATACGAAAATGAAGATAACCTATGAGGGTCATTGTCAGAATCATTCAAAGAAAATTGAGTTGCCTACAATAAGGATGAAACTTGCCCATAAAAATTAATAAATTAAAATTAAGAAAAATAAATGTCACAAAATCTTCTCCCAAACCCAAAAAACCGCGCATGAGCAAGTCTCAAAACACTTCTAATTGTCGGACGTCCGAGGAATCGTCCATTTTGAGTTTGAGTTCGTCGTTACAAACCACCTGACCCAGACCAAGACCCCGGTGGGCCTCAAGTCTCTTTACAGCCCTGACTTGACTCTGTGTTACCGTTTTTCTGCCCCCGATTAAAGAAAGAGCTGAAGAGAAAGCACTGGGTCGGTGGAGAACATTCAAACTCACGTTACAAGGTTTCTGAGAGGCATTCCAGTCGAGAAGTTCCAAGGTGTCGTCTCCGCAAGTGTATTAATGCAGGAGGATACTATTTTGGAGAATTTAACCATTTGTAGTAATCTATTTTTCCTAGAAAATACGCATTACTTTCATAATGCACCCTGTAAGACCTTCGTACACTTTGGGGGGGGGGGGGGTATTCCGTACCCCGAAACCTCCCCTGATGCGTTTACCCTCAAAACATTCAGCCCAAAGGACTGTCGGAAAATTATGGTGTAAGTGCTAAAGATAGTAAACATTTTAGGGAAGAATGTTGAATCGGGGGGTTTGTTGAGTATATATGGAATACCCCCCAGGAAAGGTAAAGGGTCAATTTTCATTTACTGACAAAAGATCTTCGTACACTGAGGATATTTTGTCCCCACGGTTATACGATTAACCCCAAAACATTTAGCTCGGCATTTAGCCTTAAAGACTCTTTCAAAAAATTATAGCGGTAAGGGTACAAAAAATGTTGGAGAAGAATGTAGAATCCGGGGGTTTAGGCGGTATTCCCCCAGGAAAAGTAAAGGGGCAATCTTCATTTACCTACCGCTGTCATAAGAGCTTCGTACACAGGGTGGTATTCCATACCACCCCAGACCCACCGGTTATACGTTTACCCCTACGAGTAAAAAATAAAAGGAAAGAACCGAGACGGAAATGGATAACAAGGAAGTTATAAGAGTGGGGAGAAACGCGTCATCATTGGCAGTGGAGTAATAAAACAAAACTGACATCGTCTCTTCTGTTTTATGATGTCAAGTCGACATAACTGACCAGCGCAAAGGAAGTAATATGATGGCGGCTTCCGTCGCGTGCTATGATCCCCACCACCGTTATATTTACGTTTACCCTCAAAACGTTCAGTCTTAAAGAGTCTTTCAAAAAGTGTAGTGTAAATGCTAAGGGTACTATTGAGGAGAGATATAGAATGAGGGGGTCTGGGGGTATGGGTTGCCCACCAGGAAAAGAGCTAGGATCTAGCATGAGGAGGGCAAATGTACAGTGATGGTCAGGTATTTCGGGGTGTGGAGGGTACGCAGTATCCCCACGTAAAACATTTTGAAAAATGTAACTACTGAAAACTCTATTTTATGCATTTGCCAGTAAATTTACCACACTTTTACATAACAAGTTTTCGTTGAGATCTTAAATCTCCCTTAACATATTGTCAATTACACTTCCACCGCGGTTTTAACAGCTGAAACTCCTCTCAACCGAAAGAGGTACAGCGATATTCTTTAAAAGAATCGCACGACAATTTTTTCAAACTCGGGAAAATGTGCTAAAAATCACACGCTTTTTGGTTTGAGACGGGAAGCTGACTCGGTAAGAATTTGGCACCGGGTTTTATGGGAATATTACTTAAAAATGTTAATCGTGCAGTTGCTCTAGTGACAGATTTCCTAAATATTTCGGTGTGAGTGCAAGGCGAGCTTTCGTTAGCGAGTTATATCGGTCGAGCTTTCTTGAGGGTGTATATTCTGGGAAAGTTTCTATATTATAGGGGCGAATTTTCCGAATTTAGTAGAAGCGCTTGCAGTGTTGTCATGATCAACTGTCCTGCTCGTATTTTGATGCGAAATAATTGTTAGGATGTGGTCAACTATTGGAACAATCTCGACAACAATAAATCAACCCTTAACAGGGATCAGTACTAGATTATATACAGGCCGCTGGTATAGGGCGAAGAGGCACCAAACGGTTGTACAGAACAAGCTGATAGCTATAATATGAAAATAGTAACATGGAAAAACATAGAATTAAAAATCAAAGGGAAATTTCTGATGAATATTTAATACAAAATGTACAATTTTAGAACAATGAATGAAAAGCTTCATCTACCAAGACTTATAAAGAACACAAATAACCCAAATTCTGAAATCAAAAAACTAATCACCAATAGAAAAATAAAGTTGGGCGAGGAAACTTTTGTGCAAAATATTGGAACGTAAAAAGGAGATGTATCGGTTTTATCAGAAGCAAGTTATTATACGGGAAATGTTAAAATTAAACCAATCGGCACTGATAAACCTAATTACGAAATTGAGGAATTGAATCAAAGACTGAACTATTTTTAAATCGACAGATTTGGGCGACCACTTTGACTTTCGTTTTAAGTATATTTTGGGCGACATCGTGTCTAAATTCTATTACGTCTTATCCTTATCTCTGAACTATGGACGTAGAAGGATTTTGTTTACTTTTAGGTCATTCTATAAAAAGTTACGATAACGACATTCCACGAGAGAATTTGTGGTATTGTTTCCAGACAGTCTAATTATACTTGTGTTTTAGGTGTCGAGTTTAAAGTTGTGGTCGGCTATTTTGATCTTTGGACACACGAGACACGTGTTCGGTATCTTCCTCGTGCGTGATGGTACAATCTTTTTTTAGTTGATCTGCGATAATAACTAAGAGTTTCGTTTTGCAATATGTGTTTTGCTTTTTTTTGCGCTTCGGATCATCTCACCCCGAGTCGATCTATTTTAACTGTGCTGTTGTTATGACTGGATAAGAACACCTTTACATTTTGCTGACAAAAGCGCTGATGGACAAGAATGTAGTATAGCAACAAGAAATCCGAGATGTGACACCTGCTCAAGAAAGTTCAAAGTTTCTATAAATGGCATTACGTTTGAAAATTGACAGAATAGTCACCTTGTGTAATAAATATGAAGCGTGAGCCCACAATAACTCTTCAGTTTAACTTCATAGTCTTAATTGGAGTTCACATGTTTTTTTCTTCATCTGTATTTGCACTAACGGCGACCGTGAGCTTTTTATGGAGAGGACAAGATGATATTAATGTACTGTCAACTGCGGCCCACGGTTTTATGTATATTTAACAATTAAAGAAGATGAAGAATACTTAATTAGCAGGTGCTTTTACATTTATCTTTTAACCGTCCGAAATGTGTATCTAGAAACGTTGGTCTGCCCTCGGGTGAAAATGGAGCGGTTAAAAATGTGTCATGTTGACCTTTCGCGGAGTTCGGCACGTGATTACCAGCATGTGCTTCTGATATCTAAAAAGAGAAATTTACTACTTACTTCCTTTTTATCAAATCGAATTGAACTTTTACTGTTCATTTCGTTGTATTTTTATCGCGAAATGTTTACTTTTTTGGATTGACCTTCTTTTGTACATGTAAATGGCAGAACTCGTGGCAGAAGTTGTACTGCAAAACCATAGTTTTTGCGTTCTTCCATTGACCATTTTGAGAAGTAACGAATAACAACTCAGAAATAGATTTTGTATATCATCTCAGTATGCAGTAAATAGGTAGGAATGGACGGGGAAGTGCTACTTGAGGGTGTGTGGATATTAAATGCTGTGATTAATTCAAATTTCATCATATTATGGCATATTTTTGCATATTTACTGCATGAAATATGCAAAATCTATTACTGGCTGGTTATTGATCTAAATTTCATTTTTAGTAGGTACACACCCCGGCTATAATTTCACGATTTTTATGTTATTATTATAGAGATTATCCATATTGCCAGTACATAATATAAATGAACTGAATATGAATGACGCAAGATGTTCCACCTTGACCAATAAATACTGCCTAATTGCTCTCGTGTGATATTAAATTTGTCACGTGACTACGAGGGATTCCCGATCCCGTTTAAGCGAATCGATCTGGAAATCGATAAATTGGAATACAGTCCAATCATTGTCAGCTGCCAGCTGAAACCAGTTAACCACGGTGAATAAATCGTATTACTTGATTTAACCTTTAAACTTCAATCTGGAAAAAATTAACTTGACCGCATTACTGCTACCTATACGTAATTTAATGTAAGCGCACGAGTGACTGATTGCACGTTTACATCGTTTCTGTGATCCTGCGACAAATAACAAATGAGGAATCGGTATCAGGGGAGCATTTTGCGTGAGAAGTGGCGTTTCTGTTACCCTGGCGCATCTTTTTTTAAAGAAGATTTGGACAAGGATTTGGGAGACACATTCTCAGTCCTTGGAAACGCGGTTAATTAAAAACCCCGAGTTGTATATTCGAAATTCATGAAAAATCATTTGGAAAATGATTGGACACATGAGCCTAATTACTTCTGAGGAGCAAAACCCCCATACATCCGTGTTATCTACCTGAACAAGTCACACACAAATATATCTGCAGAACTTATGCCTGAACATTGAGATTGTATACCTAATTAATAATTAGCTATACATCCTTTTTTTTCCTTTTATTAGTTTGGTACACTTTTTCCTGGTTTCTTGATGGGCCTCGTCCTCTTCCTTTCCTGTTGTTAGCCATGCAAGTCTGTCGTCTCTTATATAATAATAATAATGTATGTAAATATAAAAAATACACCCCAAGGTATACGTAGATAACGTTTTTTGAACCGATCACAAGTTGAGAGCGATAAAAAAAAGAGTTAGGGTAGCGTGAGTATCACTTTTTCCAAAAAAAATTAATAAATCTGTGATTCAAGATTTTTGATCATTGTTGCGCATTCACTGTCAAACCACTGATTCTTTTTATCCCGTGCCTGCAGTATTTGCTTCTTTTTATGTTATTACAAATTTCGTCGATACTTTCCGCCGCTCTATACGCGTCTAATTGGTTTTTTAAAATCTCTTTTGCGTATTGCTTGCTCCTCATTTTAATTTCCTCAATTTTCCATCTTTTCCTCTTCCCTCTCTTCCCACACGATCTGACATCCTGGGTTATATTTTATTAGCCACATGTGTCCTTCCTTTCTCATTTGGGCATTGAAATCTCCGAGGATTATTCGCAGGTTTTCTGTAGTTCTTCCAAAAACTCATCCATACCTGCTTCTTCTGGCACCTTCGTTGGAGAGTACACAGTAATTATAGTGATATTGCCTACTTGGTTTCTTACTCTTAACCTGTAGAATCCATAATTTCAAACAGATCCAAGATTGGGCTACTAGTTCAAAAGTTACAGCCCTTTGAATTTTTTTTCGAAATTGGTTTCTAGTCTATAACTTTTGATTGAGAAGTCTGATCGAAAAAGTACGAAATGTTTTGGATTCTACGCACCAAAATTAATAAGAAAAAGTGTTTTCCCGAGAAATTTTGGTGCAGTCGATTTTTGGTAAAAAAGGAAGGTTATACACTGCCTTTTTTTGAAGCCCTCAAAAAAAATTGTCTCAGATCGACCCGGAAAAAAATTTTTCTTATAGAATGTGGCCTGTAGAATCCATAATTTCAAACAATTCCAAGATTGGGCTACTAGTTCAAAAGTTACAGCCCTTTGAATTTTCTTTCGAAATTGGTTTCTAGTCCATAACTTTTAATTGAGAAGTCCGATCGAAAAAGTACGAATTGTTTTGGATTCTACGCACCAAAATTAATAAGAAAAAGTGTTTTCCCGAGAAATTTTGGTGCAGTCGATTTATGGTAGAAAAGGAAGGTTATACGACCCGGAAAAAAAATTTTCTTATAGAATGTGGCCTGTAGAATCAATTTCAAACTGTTCTAAGATTGAGCTACTAGTTCAAAAGTTACAGCCCTTTGAAAATCTGAAAAGAAAACGAAAATTCCTCGGTTTTTAGTATATTTGACTATGTTGCGTTCGCCGCTCGAGGTCGAAAACTTGAATTATACATTGGAACAACATAAGCAATCCCACAAAAAATCAGAACTACCGGATTTGACGCTTGGTACCCCCCATTTTTAGGAACAAAGTTACTGGACTATAAGCGATTCTTCCATTTACCCTCTTGAAATCTGAAATCTGAATTTCAATGAATTTCAGTAGGAATGTTAGGTTGATATTAAAGTTGTCAATATGTCCTAGAGTTTGAACACTGTTTCAGCTGCCACTCTCAACTATACTGACTCTGCTTTTGCTAATTTTTATCTTCACTTTTGAAAGGACCAACATTGATTGAGCTTTGACCATCCAACTCGGTTTGTCTTTCCCAATGCTCAGTTTTTTTCCTTTGCTTATTGTTTTGCTTTTGTTTCAAAGTGTGAAAACTCTTCTTCATCTGTTAAGTCTGTCAAAAACGGTTGGAGAGTTTCGTACAGTGATTTACGGGATACGTCGTGAATTCCGCCCTCGCATCTGGATAAATTGGCAAAAAATAGATTCCCAACATTCACCAAATGTGAATAACAGCAATTCACAAGTTCACTTTTACAATATAAAACCAACAGTTCAATCAAACAATGATCGTTGCATAACTGTTTCTAAAACAGCTATAAATAGTAACGGCTTGCATAATGCATTTGAAGATCGATTAGGTAAAATACCTCAATAACCAGGCGCCATCTGCTTGCGTGCCTTGAATTTCAAATTTCGCGCATCCGGCTTCGCTCCCACCGATTTTTTTTTTAATTGTTGACTTTCGATCTCAAAGTCGGTACACACATGCGGCATCAATTTGTGCCGCATGAGAAACTCGAGAAAATCTGGCTTCGTTGATTTACAACACTGCCGGACTTGTCTAACGAGATTTTTACCGAAAAAAAAGACCGCCGCTTATTTATTATAGACACGTAAAAATACAACCGTTTTACAAACGCGAGGGAACACTTCCCAATGAATCATGAAATATAAATTTACCTAATATGGCCGTATCCCACGTTTATTGCCGCAATTTAACCGTTTTAGAAATTAAGCGTCGGACAAAAAATGAAGTTGTTTTACAAATCGGTGGCGACGTTTCTTTGCAGAGACCGAATTTGGGAACCGCATTTGGATTTGGCTATAAGAGACGTTTTCGATTCCAAATTCAGCTTGTATAATATGCTAATTTCCGTTGAGTGTGTATACGTGAAAGCTTTATTAAGTGAAAATTATTATGCAAAACTTGATGTTCTGTATATAATTTAATAAAAATTCTCGTAATAGAAGTGCAAGGACTTGTTTCTTTGTTCTTCTTTGTTATTGTTGGTAGAGGACCTAAGTGCATTCCATCGTCAGGTGGGGGTGGGTTGTGGGTTTAGACAGCACACAATTTCTTCGTTGATCAAAGCATCAGAACTGATGAAGTACAATAGAACCTACTTCATTCCCATTTACCAGGATCCAATCTTTTTAAAGCGAATCTAGTCGCTCTTGAAATTCCTTACAAAATGGTGTTCCATTAGGATCTCATTTAACATACCACACGTGTGAAAACATCATGTTGTTCTGTTCTGTTCTCATTCAACTTAGAAAAAAAGTTTGATTTGTTCCCCTATACTGTTTCTGTTTCTATAAAGTGTTTCTATAAAGTTTCTTTTAGTGAAACCTTCAACTATGTGAATTTGTTGTCAAATTTCTCAAGAGTAAATGTTCAAGAAACTAAATCATTTTAAAAAATGGCCAGGAGCCGAGGAAATGGTTGGTTTTGTCGATTTCAAAAACTGCACTTGCCCCTAATATGTCTGAAAATGCTTCAACCATATTCCAAGATTATAGTTCTAGCTAAATACGACGTATATTTTTGGTCGAAATCGCCGTTTATTATTGTTTTATCGTTGTGTCGTTGCAATTTTACAAAATGCGAAAAGAAATTTAATTCAGCTCAAAAAAGCACCACTACCCTGTATCTCTTGCCTTCGGCTCGCACTATTTACTAACTCGCTAATATCAATGTTCGAGGTCCCAAAAACGTCACTTAGAGATTTTAAATCTACGCCAAACTTTTGCAATTACTTTCTCGTAGTCGGTTTTAGCAAAAAACAGACTTAATTTTTGATCAAGATGTTTAAAAAAATCGACTTTTCCATATCGATTCTGATTTAACGCATTTGCGACTGTACTATCCGCTTGGTAAGCATATATTACAGAGGTGGTCTCTGAAGTGGTCGTTTAGTAATAAACAGTCCAAAGAATTTCACTGGCAAGTGCCCATTTTCGTTAATTTTTTTTAATTGTCACTTTGATGTCGTTTTGCGTAGAATTTTTTAGGGGCTCAAAGTGGCATACGGTACTCCTATGCCTTGAACTAGTGAAATATATAAATCGCCAGGAGATGGATGAAAAAGGGGAGTTTTTTTTGTGAATTTCAATAACAATCATATTCCAAGCTTAGATATGGTTCTAATTACCACGGTGTAATTCCAATGCATTGATCCATTAAATACCACCCAGGCTAGAAACCAATTTCGAAAGAAAATTCAAAGGGCTGTAACTTTTGAACTAGTAGCCCAATCTTGGAACTGTTTGAAATTATGGATTCTACAGGCCACGTTCTATAAGAAATTTTTTTCCGGGTCGATCTGAGACAATTTTTTTTGAGGCCCGAAAAAAAAGGCAGTGTACACAACCTTCCTTTTTTACCACAAATCGACTGCACCAAAAATTCTCGGGAAAACACTTTTTCTTATTAATTTTGGTGCGTAGAATCCAAAACAATTCGTACTTTTTCGATCAGACTTCTCAATCAAAAGTTGTAGACTAGAAACCAATTTCGAAAGAAAATTCAAAGGGCTGTAACTTTTGAACTAGTAGCCCAATCTTGGAACTGTTTTGAAATTATGGATTCTACAGGCCACATTCTATAAGAAAATTTTTTTCCGGGTCGATCTGAGACAATTTTTTTTGCGGGCCTCAAAAAAAGGCAGTGTATAAACCTTCCTTTTTTACCAAAAATCGACTGCACCAAAATTTCTCGGGAAAACACTTTTTCTTATTAATTTTGGTGCGTAGAATCCAAAACAATTCGTACTTTTTCGATCGAACTTCTCAATCAAAAGTTATGGACTAGAAACCAATTTCGAAAGAAAATTCAAAGGGCTGTAACTTTTGAACTAGTAGCCCAATCTTGGAACTGTTGGAAATTATGGATTCTACAGGCCACATTCTATAAGAAAATTTTTTTTCCGGGTCGATCTGAGACAATTTTTTTTTCGGGGCTCAAAAAAAAGGCAGTGTATAACCTTCCTTTTTTACCAAAAATCGACTACACCAAAATTTCTCGGGAAAACACTTTTTCTTATTAATTTTGGGGCGTAGAATCCAAAACCATTCGTACTTTTTCGATCAGACTTCTCAATCAAAAGTTATAGACTAGAAACCAATTTCGAAAGAAAATTCAAAGGGCTGTAACTTTTGAACTAGTAACCCAATCTTGGAACTGTTTGAAATTATGGATTCTACAGGCCACATTCTACAAGAAAATTTTTTTTCCGGATCGATCTGAGACAATTTTTTTTCGGGGCTCAAAAAAAGGCAGTGTATAACCTTCCTTTTTTACCAAAAATCGACTGCACCAAAATTTCTCCGGAAAACACTTTTTCTTATTAATTTTGGTGCGTAGAATCCAAAACAATTCGTACTTTTTCGATCAGACTTCTCAATCAAAAGTTATAGACTAGAAACCAATTTCGAAAGAAAATTTAAAGGGCTGTAACTTTTGAACTAGTAGCCCAATCTTGGAACTGTTTGAAATTATGGATTCTACAGACCACATTCTATAAGAAAATCTTTTTTCGGGTCGATCTGAGGCAATTTTTTTTCGGGCCTCAAAAAAAGGCAGTGTATAACCTTCCATGGTTTGTGAGATACATATTTAATGTGCTTTTATTTTATAGCAGATGTTAAATTGACATTTTAATAGCTTTGAACTTTGAATGAGTAGGTAGTCTAATGTCTCTTTAACAGTAAATGCACCTATATAAAGCAATCACTTCAGCGGCAAGGGTAAATAAAGGCAAAAGATTGTGCATTCTTATTAAAATTGGGACGCAGAGCACGAAATAAAATGAAGTCTACTACAGAATACAATATCGTTTCCATGGAAACGATGGGAAGACCTAAGATTGCTATTTTGGACGTCTAAATTAAATACCTACAGAATATTTAGAAGTTTTATAACGATTTTTATGCCTTCTGCTATAAAATAAAGGTTTCTATTATACACGACGACAAAGGGAAACTTTTAATCAACGTCCCTCTTCGAGTTTGGTTCAGAACTATTAAGAAACGAAAACCTTTAGGCTTGAAATTTCCTTCATAAAGTTATACTTTTTTGGCTGTTCGCCCGGGGTCTGTCAACATGATAATTCCACAACGGAAAAATATTTTTAATTTCGTTTCCGGCAAACGGGCGGAGGTTTAAACGAGTTCGTATGTCGATTACTGCATTTGCTATCGTGTTACATAGAAATTGAGAATAGAACGAGCTATCGACTTCGAGTAGGTATTTTTAGACGTGATCCTGAGAATAGGATACGTCTCATCAAAGGGTTAACTTCAGAAGTGTACATTGAAGGTGCCATTTTCTTACCTTATTAACTAGGTCGCTATTGAATGCCCTGTTGATTTCTGACAAACCCAAAATTTTCTTTGCTATAGATCCTTCAACAAATAGTGGCTTGGAACGCGAATGGGCGCACAAAGTGTTGGAAAAATCGCCCTTGAGGTGTAAGTCATTATTCGGCGACGTAATATTAATATATTGTATTCTCAGTATAGTTGGGAAACATGGAACGAAGCCAATTACAATTACTTAACGTATGTTTGAAGGTTTTCCCGAGAGCGTCCTTACTCACATTTCCAAAAATTGACCCGCCCATTTCAACTGGCACGCGTGTGAAATCGTAAACAGTGTGAAAATGTAGTGTGTTTTTCAAACCACTTTAGTGTTAATAGATTAAACCACATCCTTTCTCGTAGTTTTAATTGACCCACTTGGTATCAATTGCAAATGTGTGAAAATTGCATCAATTGCTAAAGAATTTAAAAAAAACAGTTTTTACAACTGCTCCACTTTTGTAATTTAGATTAGATCTCATGTTAACAAACTGTGTTGCAGCTGCAAGTGATTAACAACAATGTTAAGAACGCCCTTAATTAGTAAAAATTGCCGTAATCTCTGCAATAGTGTTAAAATTTCAGAACCCATAATTAAAGAAGATTTACAATTGCAAACATTACACGTAAATCTAAATTTAGAGTATTCTGTTATCACTTGGCATTGGCATGATTCACCGAGGATTTCATTAAGAAACCGACCGAGTGATTCATCCATGTTTGTGTTTTCGGTGAATATTGTGTAAGATCACTGGGTTTGATTGTATTTAGGCGACCAATTATGATTTACGTCAGGCGCTCGCATCTTAATACCGTTGTTGAAAAAAGGCACGTCCCTCGCGTCACTACCTGGACTGGCTAAACACGCCAAGAATGTTAAGTGAGGAGCATTACGTCTATAAGTACCCTTACTTCCGTTTTGCTAAAATGAGTCATCCTCTTGTGTGTGATCGGAATGCGTTCACCTGTACCGTGCATATCTGTAGGTCCGGAATTGATTTTCCCATTCGATACGGCGGATGATTCATCTTGTCTGGATGACTGGGTGCCATTTTGGGTTCATTGAAATATATACCATTTACTATTACTCATCGGTTCAAGCGAAGGGCACGTAATCAAAACTATTTCTCTTTTTTTTGGCAGGCAGCAACGACATGCCCACGAAATTGGACGTGCACCTAGTACCTTCTACTGTTTTGCTTTAATGGGGGTTTACAGTATAGTTGAATTCCGCAGTTCTAATTTAATAAGCGTGTACCTGAAACCATAAAACATTTTTTTGGACAGTAAAAGTTTATTTAAAAATAGAGGCTGATTACCAAAAAAATAATGAACATGTGCGGTTTTAAAGGTTTATTCAAAACGATATGATTGTGGCGGGCTCTGTGACGTAATAAGCCCGACCAATCAACTCCTAAAACCATTCAGATGACATAACGACTTGGCAATATTGCAGGAGAATGGCATTTATAACTTGCGTCATCTGTCACAGGCACTTGTCACTTTCGTGCTAGATGCAGTTAAACATCCCTCTCAAAACGTCAAATGTGACAAACGTCAGACTCTCGCGTAAGGTTGCCAGCTCACTTCTACATGATTGGTTGTAGGTTTGTGACGTATTTAGTCTGAAGCGTTTCAAATTCGGACTAAAAACACAGCTTTTCAATAATTTATTTTGGGTTTATTTTACTCGCAAATAAAAATTGAGGAGACACGGGTCTTTTTATTTTTAATGTACTTTGTGGATCAGAAATAAAAAATGAAGGCGGGATGACCCCATTATCCCTGTTGCAGTGCTCTGAATAAATTTCTGAATTATACGCTACTTACGATCTACTAAGGAACTAAAATTAATTCTAATTCTGGACCGAATTTATATATTTCATCTATTCGAGTACCTAATGTTTGAGCTCCACTCTTAAACTCGACATAGTGGATGGGTTCATGTCATCCATGAATCTAAGCTAAGGAGCTTTTACTTAAAAAAGTAATTTCGAGGGTAATTTCAATTTAATTCACAAAACTTAGGTGTGTACTATGGTTTTCTTATCCCGTTTAAGAAATTAGTACTATTAATCATGCATTGGGGCCTAGGGGTCTACCTAATTAATCAATTTTTATCGAATTTTATCAAAAAACTATACTTACTGCCTCTAGTGTAAGAAAACAGACTTTACTTGCCCTTTACAGAGTAAACCTCAAAAACTAGAACTCAATTGTTTGTAAATATCTTATTTGTCGTATAACTCAGTCAAAAAATTTAATTTGACACGAGGATGGACTACGTCAGGGGGTATAATCACCAGACCTAAAATTTGTACAATACTTCCCCTTCGGGGGAAGTCCTTCAGTACTTCCTTTTAACTTCCCTTTACTTCCTCATACTTCCCCTTACTTCCCAGTACTTCCCCTTACTTCCCAGTACTTCCTCCGAACTTCCCTAGTACTTCCTTGGAACTTCCCCCAAACTTCCCTTGTACTTTCCCGAAATTCCACTGTAAGTAGACATTGATATACTTAGACTTTAGATTTTCTTTTTCAATGTTATCTTATAACGTGTGACGTGTCCACGAAAATGCATTTTATGGGAAATGCGAATGGATGTGAAATGAATACTATACATGAAATGAAAAATTAGATTAGTGTTAATCATTACTTATTTTCACACTTACCTATTTAATATTTACCTTTATATTTACATGAGGTTTGAAAGAATTTTTAATATGAAAGAAATTAAGATATAAATAATTGTCCTGCCAGCATTTATTGCAAAATTTTATAATAAAAACATATGTTCGGAACAATAATAATATTCATAGATGGATACTTAACAATACTAATTTATCGGTAATCACGCAAACCGTTACCCAAAAGTACTCAGACTCCCATTAATAATTGAAATCTGAAAATGTGCATACTAACATAGTTTTCCATGATCTATCGAAAGAAAATATTATCATCATTGTGTCATTTCCAGTTTTAACGGATGTGGATAGCTTTTAAATAGAACACCCTATATTGTATTTCCGGCATCGACATGAAGATCTACGTAGTTTGATACCACATTTCCCTATACCCAGCATCAAAGGTTTTCAAGCTATTCAAGATTTTTCAAAACTTCTGTTTAAATCATTATAAGGTTAGGGGTTGATATTATTGATATTTTATGTGATTATAATAGTACATTATATACCAAGGTAGAGAAGTCTAGTACTTATTGTTGCCTAAGTACGAAGATTACACCCTGAGGCGCTAGCGCCGAGGGATGTAAGGTGCGTAATAGACTTCTCTATCGTGGTGTCTTAAATTGAGTAGGATAACATGGCTATCTTTGTTATTATTATACTTACAAATTCGGTTAAATTGGCCAAGTTTACGTGTAGTCTTTGATGTTGATGCATATTCCGATGCGATATTTTGAAAAAAATAATTCGTTTCGTAGTAGATAATTGGAAAAATGTGAAAATCGTTTCAAATAAAAGTTGCAAAATTCGATCGAATAAATTCAACGGATATTCAATAGAATTTTTTTTTCAAAATGGCGGTTTTCGAGATATTGACATCAACTACCTTGTTTTGAATGCACGCCATATTGGATTTTTAAGTCACTCCATAGAGAAAAAATTACAAAACCAGTGATACTAAACACTTAGTATTTCATTTGGGAATCAACCTTACATTACATTTTTGCCTCGAAGTTTACAATGTATTTCTTATGGCAATAATTCCATGGCCGATTGTGATTGAAACCAAATTCGTTCGTTAGTTGTCTCGCTAGCTGGTTTTGTATTTTTGTCTCTATCGAGTGACGTAAAAGTCATTTAAAATAAGGAAGTTGATGTCAATATCTGGAAATCCGACATTTTGAAATTTTTTTTCTACACTCATTGAATTTATCCCATCGAATCTTGCAACTTTTATTTGAAACTTTTTTCGATAGCTCTGTTTGTTACTAAAATATTTGAATTTTTAAAAAATGGCGATTTGTCATTTTTTATCAATTACCTACGAAACGATTTATTTTTTCAAAATCTCGCATCGGAATCGGAATATCCATTAGCATCAAAAACTATACAACTGTTCCAATTTAACCTAATCTGTAAGTATAATAATAACAAATATTGCCATGTAAGGTGTCTACTCAATTTAAGACATCCTGTATACTATTTCTTCCACTACTAGTAACGGGCGATCAAAAATGAGTTATTATCGAATCGCCTTTGGAAATTTAAGTTAAGTACGATTTACCACGTACCTAAACAAAAATTCCAAAGGCGACTCGACAGCAACTCATTTTTGATCGCATAGTACTTGAAGTCCTCTAAATTAACAGATCTATATTGTTAAAAAAGTGAACGGTTGAACAGAATTTTTGGTTTATTAATTTAATATGTCAATTACATGGGTGGAAGTAACAGTCAAGAAGGCCGTATTTTCTTCTGTTATTGAGACATTTTCAAAGAGTAGTTTCGTTCGAATTTTTTCAAAATGTGATAATTGTATGTAATTTCTCTTGAAATGGCGGATGGTGGCAATTATTCATTTTAGAGAACTTATCTGAACGTTTATTGAGCGAAATTTCAGGTTGTGATTTCTAAAATTGGCAGCGTGACAGTTCTCATTATTGACTACTGGTTAATAATGACCACATTATTAACTACTTTGAACAACTGGCGAGAAAGCCTGCTTTACAAGTGGAAAAAAGGTTAATAATCATGATATCAGACGCTAGTAGTGAAAAAATAGGATTTGATTTTAGGTATCTATATAGATAATCCGAGATAATCACAATCATAGGTGTTGACTTTTTTGGAACGAGGCGGGATTTATGCACTCCGAAATAACTGCCTTATTGCTTCTTAAGTGTTTACCAGATTTTACCTCTCCGCGGTCACCTTCTGTCACATTAAGCATCTTATGAACAAATGAGTACTTCCTCGTTACTTCCCATACACTTCCCCGTACTTCCTCGAACTTCCCCGTACTTCCCTGGACTTCCAGTACTTCCCCGTACTTCCTCATAACTTCCTCCTGTACAATTACTTCCCCTGGTGTTTACCCCCTGGACTACGTCCAAATAAACTTGGCCGTCATGCTCTACGCTAAATGCAGTTTTCCAACTCTAATTTAACAAGATTTTACCATAGAATACGATTATTCTACAAAAAAATCTGATCGTTATTCTCGCGTTTCTTCATCAGATTCATTCTGACGAGGAGATGGCATCTCGTCCTACGCAAGACTGGTTAAATGCTAAAATTAAGGAGGAAGGTTTTGTTCTTCTTTACTGGGTCATACATTCCGGTACCCTTTGAGGCATGGATCATTTAAATGAAATTTGGTCAGGGTAAACTTCAAAAGGAAAGAACTCGAAATCGTCCGAATTTTGTTAAAAACGACCAGAATCTCAACGGTATTTTCATAGACCACGCGCCTGACTGGTGGCGTAGCATTCATAAAATGAAATTCCCGAAGAAATTTTACGACATACTAAAACGCATGCCACAGTTTACTAATATTTAGGTGGACCACTTCTGGTACACTTAAATATCTATTATCTTATCGATATGAATATTTATAAAGTGAGGCTTTCGTGACATTGAAAATATTCAAAGCGCTTCCTGCACCTTCGCTTGCTGCTTCCTTTAACGAAAATTGGTTTTCATTCACAATGATTTTGGCCTTCTAAACCGAAGTAAGAAGTAAACTGTCGCTTCAAGCCGTAGGTATTAGTTGCAATTCCCTTATGCAGATTTTCCAAAAAAAGGAATATACCGTAGGTCGCGATGTGGGTAGCATGAATCAGCGTTGCATTAAGTTTGTACGGTACTGGAATGTCTTTTTATTTAGTTTAGTCGAAGGCTGAATCTTAATATAGTTTAAAATCAATAGATCTGTGTGCTTTACACTAAGTTTTGTCTGACTGCGCCTTTATTATTTCCGAGCTGTTGTGTAATGGAATTTATTACCCGGTCATTTAGACCACCAAGCCACAAATGGGAGCATATTATACTTTTATGGGGTGGATAAAAATAATTTTCGTTATATTTTGAGGCAAGTCAACTTTATAGACCCTGCAATTTTAAAATGGGGAAGTGACACATCGTTGGAAAGGTCTCTCCTCAATTTAGGGTTGTGATCGTTCCCATTTTTTGTCACAAAAAATACAAGGTTACACCGTGAAACAAAGCGTCTATTTAAAACTCCTTACATAAAAAAGACAGGTGCCAGATAGAAATCTACTGCAATTAGACATTCCCCGCCTAATTAACACAATTAAGTACAGTTTCGGGGAGCTTAAACAAAAAAAACAGTCTTTAATAATGTGAACTGCGCCAGTTTTGTTGTAGCAGTTAAAGTCCTTACGTAAGCGAAATTGTTATCACTTAATTTACTTTACATAATCAGTATATTGTTGTTAGTCGTGTTTCAACATTATGTTTATGCGCCAATGCTGTTTTTACAAAACTAACATGATAATGGATTTGAGGTCACTTGTACGCTTTATGCACAAACACTATTTTCGCCAATTTGAAGGGTGGCAAGATACAAATGAGTGAGTTTACTTTATATTTTCCTATGGTCCAAGTCCACATTTCTGCCAATTTATTTCCATACTTGAAAAATACCAAATCCTTCAACTTAAATAAGGCGTGGAGAAATATTATTGACCTACCGTCATAAATCGTAGATACAACTTCTTAGGTTCTGAATTAAAACGCCATAAATTTCCCAAAATTAAGAGTAAATTGTTAATAGCGATTACGAAACCTTATGATATAGTAAATCAATTAATCACATTGTACGGAATACGAGAGAATGAATCCTTGACACACCTAAATGTGGAACACCAACATCAAAATAAACAAGGCGTACTATGAAAAATGTCTAATTTTATGCCAAATGTATACGAAAACCAAATTTGTTACTGCTGTTCTGAAATGGTACCACTTTGGATATGATCTTCTTATTTTCCCCAAATAGTGTTCTAGATAAACCGCTTCTATGGCACAAATAAATCACATCTGGGCCTCGGTCAAAAAAACCTCTTGTAACTAAGGTAGATAAAATGAAAAAGTCGCATATAAAACGTGTATGATATGAAAATAGTCCGAAATCGTGATTTTCTTGCTAAATTCATGGGGCTGCTCCGATAAGCACAAACATTTATCGTTTAACACATCGGCACGGTACAACGGAAGTGACTTGGTGCATGTATCGATCGGTTCGCGAAATAGCAGAGTGCGACATCAACGAAAAATGATGTTTTTAAAAAAATCCTATAATCCGTTTCAGCCCATTTGTGAATTTCAACCATCCGGGGACATACAGACAAAAAAATTTCTCAAAATCCGTCCAGCTGTTTTGGAAAATTTCAGCCACCAACACACGTACAGACGAATGGTATATATAAAGAAGATTACAAGATATTCCAGCGTATTCTACGTTACTACCATTTTATTCTACAAATTCATTATGTAATAAAGTGGCAAAAACGTCTAACGTACGGATTGGAAAAATTCCGGATTTATGTAAACATCCACCCACTTGGGGTTTTTTAGGGTTTGTAATTGGTTTTTTTCCTTTTATGAAGTCAT
Source organism: Photinus pyralis (assembly GCF_008802855.1). Lineage (NCBI taxonomy): Eukaryota > Metazoa > Arthropoda > Insecta > Coleoptera > Lampyridae > Photinus > Photinus pyralis. Next base: position 27,825,265 of record NW_022170738.1, on the reverse strand, counting down.
GACTCGTGTTTTTTTTTAAATCTATCAGAAAACTTCTCAGTTTTTAAGTGGCTTCATTTTTTTGCAGCTTATTTATCAGTAAACCCTGCTAAACGTCTCTCTGAATTTTTCTTATTTTTTATCCATAGATTAAGTTATTTTCCAAGTATTTATTTGTTCGGTTCAGAACCCCCCTGTTATAAAGTTTGTCAACTTTTCTGTATGTGTGTACTTATGTTAATTGATAGTGAGGTAATCCGAAATCTAAAATATTGAAGAATCTATACTTTTCTACAATACAGACACTTTTATATTAACAAACTGTTTCAAACCAATATAGATAACGAGCGACAAACACAGACCGACGGACAGAAAGTCCAAATGGCGAAAATTTAATGAGTTAGCCCCTTTACCTATCTATTAGTGAAAACAGAATTGGAAAACCGTTCGCGAGTACACAGACTAACGGACCGAAAGTCCAAAATCATAAACGAAGTGGGTCGCTTGTTCATAAAGGCTACGATTTGGAACATTCTGTCTCTCCGTCCGTCTGTGTGCATGATAGCTAGCGAACGGTTTCGAATTTTCCCATTCTGTTTTCAGTGCTTAATAGGTTATCAATGGTCATGGAACTAACTGCTTAAACTTTCTATCCGTCCGTATGTTTGTCGCTCGTTGCCTATGAAACAATTTATTCGATAATCGAATGGACGAAGGGTTCTATCCGGTTCTATCGGAACGTGCTACTTTTTTTTTAGCGGTTTTCTCGTCAATATTTTGACGTTAAGGGTACGATTTTCGGTTGATTACAATAAATGGGTATTTTGCGCATTGGTTGCGTGTAATCAATCAGTTTACTGGCAATTTTTTTAAATTGTTAATAACTAAGTAATGATAGCATTAAGTGGCGTAACAAAAGGATAATATAAATCATCAAGGTTTTCATCTGAGGGATGTACTAGATACAAGTACGGCACAGATCAGTTTTTGAATGATATCCAATCAAAGAGGGTTCACTTCCCGCAATCCCCTGGTATAGCTAATCAGTCTCCAGCTTGTAATGCTAGAGTCACCTCAAAATATTAACCTCAATTTCAAGAAAGCCTTTATTTCAGTATGGATGTGCTTCAGGGAGTAGTGGGAATAGTTTAAAAAATAAATTGTTCAGAAACGGCATTTTTTTATTTTTTGATATCTTTAATTAAAAAAATACCCATTGTAAGTTTTCAAAGGCCCACACGGTATATACAGTGTATATACAGGCATAGATCACAGTTTTTGAATGATATCCAATCAAAGAGGGTTCACTTCCCGCAATCCCCTGGTATAGCTAATCAGTCTCCAGCTTGTAATGCTAGAGTGAACTCAAAATATTAACCTCAATTTCAAGAAAGCCTTTATTTCAGTATGGATGTCCTTCAGGGAGTAGTGGGAGTAGTTTAAAAAATAAGTTGTTCAGAAACGGCATTTTTTTATTTTTTGATATCTTTAATAAAAAAAATACCCATTGTAAGTTTTCAAAGGCCCACACTGTATATACAGTGTTGTGATGTAATAACGTACAAATTCAATAAAAATGAAATGAAAGGGTGTTCGGAAAGACGCTCGGACCAGTCAATTTTGTTTTTGGATTGCGCATGTTTTGACTCAAAATGTAGATATACAGGGTGCCCCAAAAAAACGCAGCAAAAAAAATATGACGGCAGAAATTGCAATATCCGTAAGGAAATTTCAGTAATACATTTTTTAAGAAATCTGCGAGAAATATCGACCCTTTGCAGGTAGTTCAATTGCAATCGATGCAGTTTTGACGTCTGAAATTTCATTCATAATCTGAACTTTAATCGCGGGGTCGCAGACTGGTGGTTAGGGAAATCTCCGGGCAGTCCATGGAAATCTCAATGCCTAATCCGAATTTTGAACCACCGCCATTCGAAAAAAATCGTGATTATAGTAGGGGAGCCTAATAGGGGAGGTTGAGATTTACTCGAGCGCATCAGATTAAAGTAAGGTGGGTTGACTACGTGTTGTAAAGTGTGCATTTCAATAATCTAACGATTTGAGCGTGACGTAAGGGAGTAGGAAGGCCACAAGCTCTAAAAAAAACACGTTACCTTGACAACCTCGAGCGCCCACCATACAAACTGGCAGATTAACACACCTCCAATATCAGAGACACGTGGGGCGCATACACTATCAATATCTAGCGCGCTCGAGTATTTTCATGTGACTATTTGTATTGTACATTATTAAAAAAGTTTAGATGCCCTGTCCATCGTATAACTTTCTCTTTCTACCATCTAATATGCAAAGTTCAGTGGGCCCCTACGACACTTGAGTAAATCCCACGTTTGATTTCCATGGCAGTCTATAGAAATCGCAATGTTCATAACGAAATAATAGAATATGTGACGTGAGTTCAGATGGCACTACTTTTTCTCAAAATCTGCCGCATAAACGGTCAACTGTCTCAGGACTGTGAAACTAAAAAGGCACGAGATACTTTACAACGGTTAGTTCGTAGGGCATAAAAATCTTCGTAACTTAGCACGAGGGTGAGCGCCACCGCGTTTCTTTGAAAGGGAAGATGGCAAGGAATGTAATTAAGAAGTAAGGGTATATTTGTCCTCAACAAAAATGAATATTACTTCCTTAAACTTTAATACTTAAATATAACTCCTTAAACTTACTCCCCCACTTATATCCATATATCAAGACTTGAATAAAACTCTAGTAGGAAGGGAGCTCTGTTCCTAGGCAACAATTCAATGTAAAACACAAAAAAAAGAAAATGCACAACTCGAGCTAGGTGACTCCGTAATTAAATAACTCCTACTTGAAGAGCACAACAATTTCTTGTATCCAGATTCACGATATGTTAACAAATCACAGAGATTGGAGTACTAAAACAAATTGTAACACGTTTCAAATTAAATCAGTCATAGGTTACGACAGTGGATTACTAACTTTCAAGAAAATCAACGTCGTATAATCCTTGAAGAGGAATTATCCACTAATTACGAACTTGTTTATTTCCATATTAAATAAATTATCCTAACTGACTTAACGTCTTATCTTCATTCCCAGCTCTGCTTGTACCAGGTTAGTCCAATGGGAGGTTGACTTTGCATCCGCGTACGCATTCCATAAAATATCACTGATAAATTTAACACAGGAAACTAAAACCCAACCAAAAATAGAAACCCTGAAAGAAATCACATGGCAATTCCCGTCGAAAACAAACAATTAACATACCTCCAATTAATAAGTGGATTATTACGACCACGATTGACTTGGTTCAAACTCCATATAGAGCGAAAAAAAGGAGATAACCATTGATTCGGCAAATGGCGGTCACTTACGTATTTAATAAATACAATTTGAAGCCTCCAGAATGCGAGAAAAATGTATCACGATCCAAAAAAATCCGATAATCTGATAAACAATCTTACTTAAAAATTTGCAGACGTCTATCAACGTGCTCGCAAAATCATAAATCGAAAGAAGGTGAGCTACAGTGCGCATTCCAAACTCGCCTTAAGGACGCACCAATAGAAATTCGACATGACGAAATACGATACAATTTGCAAAGTACGGTGGTTCTTGAACAAAAATTACCGCAGTTTTTGCATGGAATCAAGAAGATCACTTGCAATCATACTGAAATCTCCTGCAGAAAAGTCGTAAATTGATTTCTGTGGTAGTCGCAATTTCCTTGACCAGTGGAAATGAAATCGTAGTATGTTATTGAAATGCTGCAGTCTGCGATCACACCGTATCGTTTGAAATTGACGCAGTTTAACGCCTGAAATCTAATCCGTAACATGAGTTTTAATTGCCGACAGTCGCAGAAATCGGGTTATTACAAGGGAAACGGTGGAAAAACTATCAGAAGAAAATGTAATCGAAATTTGTTCGCCATTAGAAATTAGAATTCCATTTCATTATCCATAAGTCCAATGCAAAAGAAAGCATTTTATTAAACAAGATAAAAGGGTCATCTAGTTTCCTCTGGAGAAAAAATGCGTTATGCTGTTTTCTTAAAAAAATTGGTAACAGTAGCGCGTTTTTTTTATTTTTGCAAGAACAAGTTGGTTCAGCTCATATGCTCTTTTTGGAATTCCGCGAGTGCAAAACCACAAAAAAACCAATAATCATGATCAT